>NW_026735093.1:0-173077 GCF_949786415.1 Peromyscus eremicus
GTTCTTTTGTTCTGAGCAAGCTCACTGTTCGGACACCATAGGATACACAGTCGAGTAGAAGAGTGCTCTTTTCTCAAAAGCAGAGTGTGTTTCTTGTTAGGCGAGCTAGCGTTTGTTTCCCAGTCCTAAATGGAGTTGAATCACATGCAGTTTCTTGTCCTACGAGCAAGAGTTGTTTTCTGGTAATAAGAGTCACTATTGCGCTCCCATTGTCGTACAAAGGGCAAATAGCACTGGCGTCTGTTCCCAGCATGTACAGTGTATTGGACTGAACAGGAGCTACTGTTCTTTTCAGTTTCCTAAGCAGAATTGAACTAGATACGGCAGTATTTGTATGAAGCACAGTTCTTTTGTTCTGAGCAAGCTCACTGTTCTGGCCCTATAGGAAACACAGTAGAGTAGAAGAGTGCTCTTTTCTCAAAAGCAGAGTGTGTTTTTTGTAAGGCGAGCTAGCGTTTGTTTCCCAGTCCTAAATGGAGTTGAATCACATGCAGTTTTTGGTCCTACGACCAAGAGTTGTTTTCTGGTAAGGAAAGTCACTATTGCGCTCCCATTGTCATACACAGGGCAAATAGCTCTGGCATCTGTTCACAGCATGTACAGTGTATTGGACTGAACAGGAGCTACTGTTCTTTTCAGTTTCCTAAGCAGAATTGAACTAGATATGGCAGTATTTGTAGGAAGCACAGTTCTTTTGTTCTGAACAAGCTCACTCTTCTGGCCCTATAGTAAACACAGTAGAGTAGAAGAGTGCTCTTTTCTCTAAAGCAGAGTGTGTTTCTTGTAAGGCGAGCTACCGTTTGTTTCCCAGTCCTAAATGGAGTTGAATCACATGCAGTTTTTGGTCCTACGAGCAAGAGTTGTTTTCTGGTAAGGAAAGTCACTATTGCGCTCCCATTGCCATACACAGTGCAAATAGCACTCGCATCTGTTCCCAGCAAGTACAGTGTATTGGACTGAAGAGGAGCTACTGTTCTTGTCAGTTTCCTAAGCAGAGTTGAACTAGATATGGCCCGTGTATGTAGGAAGCACAGTTCTTTTGTTCTGAACAAGCTCACTGTTCGGACACCATAGGATACACAGTCGAGTAGAAGAGTGCTCTTTTCTCAAAAGCAGAGTGTGTTTCTTGTTAGGCGAGCTAGCGTTTGTTTCCCAGTCCTAAATGGAGTTGAATCACATGCAGTTTCTTGTCCTACGAGCAAGAGTTGTTTTCTGGTAATAAGAGTCACTAATGCGCTCCCATTGTCGTACAAAGGGCAAATAGCACTGGCGTCTGTTCCCAGCAAGTACAGTGTATTGGACTGAAGAGGAGCTACTGTTCTTGTCAGTTTCCTAAGCAGAGTTGAACTAGATATGGCCCGTGTGTGTTGGAAGCACAGTTCTTTTGTTCTGAGCAAGCTCACTGTTCGGACCCCATAGGAAACACAGTAGAGAAGAAGAGTGCTCTTTTCTCAAAAGCAGAGTGTGTTTCTTGTAAGGCGAGCTAGTGTTTTTTTCCCAGTCCTAAATGGAGTTGAATCCCATGCAGTTTCTGGTCCTACGAGCAAGAGGTGTTTTCTGGTAAGGAAAGTCACTATTGCACTCCCATTTCCATACACAGTGCAAATAGCACTCGAGTCTGTTCCCAGCAAGTACAGTGTATTGGACTGAAGCGGAGCTACTGTTCTTGTCAGTTTCCTAAGCAGAGATGAACTAGATAAGGCCCGTGTGTGTAGGAAGCACAGTACTTTTGTTCTGAGCAAGCTCACTGTTCAGACCCCCTACAAAACACAGTAGAGTAGAAGAGTGCTCTTTTCTCAAAAGCAGAGTGTGTTTTTTGTAAGGCGAGATAGCATTTGTTTCCCAGTCCTAAAGGGAGTTGAATCACATGCAGTTTCTTGTCCTACGAGCAAGAGTTGTTTTCTGGTAATAAGAGTCACTATTGCGCTCCCATTGTCGTACAAAGGGCAAATAGCACTGACGTCTGTTCCCAGCATGTACAGTGTATTGGACTGAACAGGAGCTACTGTTCTTTTCAGTTTCCTAAGCAGAATTGAACTAGATACGGCAGTATTTGTATGAAGCACAGTTCTTTTGTTCTGAGCTAGCTCACTGTTCTGGCCCTATAGGAAACACAGTAGAGTAGAAGAGTGCTCTTTTCTCAAAAGCAGAGTGTGTTTTTTGTAAGGCGAGCTAGCGTTTGTTTCCCAGTCCTAAATGGAGTTGAATCACATGCAGTTTTTGGTCCTACGACCAAGAGTTGTTTTCTGGTAAGGAAAGTCACTATTGCCCTCCCATTGTCATACACAGGGCAAATAGCTCTGGCATCTGTTCACAGCATGTACAGTGTATTGGACTGAACAGGAGCTACTGTTCTTTTCAGTTTCCTAAGCAGAATTGAACTAGATATGGCAGTATTTGTAGGAAGCACAGTTCTTTTGTTCTGAACAAGCTCACTCTTCTGGCCCTATAGTAAACACAGTAGAGTAGAAGAGTGCTCTTTTCTCTAAAGCAGAGTGTGTTTCTTGTAAGGCGAGCTACCGTTTGTTTCCCAGTCCTAAATGGAGTTGAATCACATGCAGTTTTTGGTCCTACGAGCAAGAGATGTTTTCTGGTAAGGAAAGTCACTATTGCGCTCCCATTGCCATACACAGTGCAAATAGCACTCGCATCTCTTCCCAGCAAGTACAGTGTATTGGACTGAAGAGGAGCTACTGTTCTTGTCAGTTTCCTAAGCAGAGTTGAACTAGATATGGCCCGTGTGTGTAGGAAGCACAGTTCTTTTGTTCTGAACAAGCTCACTGTTCGGACACCATAGGATACACAGTCGAGTAGAAGAGTGCTCTTTTCTCAAAAGCAGAGTGTGTTTCTTGTTAGGCGAGCTAGCGTTTGTTTCCCAGTCCTAAATGGAGTTGAATCACATGCAGTTTCTTGTCCTACGAGCAAGAGTTGTTTTCTGGTAATAAGAGTCACTATTGCGCTCCCATTGTCGTACAAAGGGCAAATAGCACTGGCGTCTGTTCCCAGCATGTACAGTGTATTGGACTGAACAGGAGCTACTGTTCTTTTCAGTTTCCTAAGCAGAATTGAACTAGATACGGCAGTATTTGTATGAAGCACAGTTCTTTTGTTCTGAGCAAGCTCACTGTTCTGGCCCTATAGGAAACACAGTAGAGTAGAAGAGTGCTCTTTTCTCAAAAGCAGAGTGTGTTTTTTGTAAGGCGAGCTAGCGTTTGTTTCCCAGTCCTAAATGGAGTTGAATCACATGCAGTTTTTGGTCCTACGAGCAAGAGTTGTTTTCTGGTAAGGAAAGTCACTATTGTGCTCCCATTGCCATACACAGGGCAAATAGCACTCGCATCTGTTCCCAGCAAGTACAGTGTATTGGACTGAAGAGGAGCTACTGTTCTTGTCAGTTTCCTAAGCAGAGTTGAACTAGATATGGCCCGTGTGTGTTGGAAGCACAGTTCTTTTGTTCTGAGCAAGCTCACTGTTCGGACCCCATAGGAAACAGAGTAGAGAAGAAGAGTGCTCTTTTCTCAAAAGCAGAGTGTGTTTCTTGTAAGGCGAGCTAGTGTTTTTTTCCCAGTCCTAAATGGAGTTGAATCCCATGCAGTTTCTGGTCCTACGAGCAAGAGGTGTTTTCTGGTAAGGAAAGTCACTATTGCGCTCCCATTTCCATACACAGTGCAAATAGCACTCGAGTCTGTTCCCAGCAAGTACAGTGTATTGGACTGAAGCGGAGCTACTGTTCTTGTCAGTTTCCTAAGCAGAGATGAACTAGATAAGGCCCGTGTGTGTAGGAAGCACAGTACTTTTGTTCTGAGCAAGCTCACTCTTCAGACCCCCTACAAAACACAGTAGAGTAGAAGAGTGCTCTTTTCTCAAAAGCAGAGTGTGTTTTTTGTAAGGCGAGATAGCATTTGTTTCCCAGTCCTAAATGGAGTTGAATCACATGCAGTTTCTTGTCCTACGACCAAGAGTTGTTTTCTGGTAAGGAAAGTCACTATTGTGCTCCCATTGCCATACACAGTGCAAATAGCACTCGCGTCTGTTCCCAGCAAGTACAGTATATTGGACTGAAGCATAGCTACTGTTCTTGTCAGTTTCCTAAGCAGAGTTGAACTAGATATGGCCCCTGTGTGTAGGAAGCACAGTTCTTTTGTTCTGAGCAAGCTCACTATTCGTACCCCATAGGAAAAACAGTAAAGTAGAAGTGTGCTCTTTTCTCAAAATCAGAGTGTCTTTCTTGTAAGGCGAGCTAGTGTTTGTTTCCCAGTCAGAAATGGAGTTGAATCCCATGCAGTTTCTGGTACTATGAGCAAGAGTTGTGTTCTGATAAGAAGGGTCACTATTGTGCTCCTATTGCCATACACAGTGCAAATAGCACTCGCCTCTGTTCCCAGCAAGTACAGTGTATTGGACTGAAGAGGAGCTACTGTTCTTGTCAGTTTCCTAAGCAGAGTTGAACTACATATGGTCCCTGTGTGTAGGAAGCACAGTTCTTTTGTTCTGAGCAAGCTCACTATTCGGACCCCATAGGAAACACAGTAGAGAAGAAGAGTGCTCTTTTCTCAAACGCAGAGTGTGTTTCTTGTAAGGTGAGCTAGCATTTGTTTCCCGTCCTAAATGGAGCTGTGTCACATGCAGTTTCTGGTCCAACGAGCAAGAGTTGTTTTCTGGTAATAAGAGTCACTATTGCGCTCCCATTGTCATACAAAGGGCAAATAGCACTGGCGTCTGTTCCCAGCATGTACAGTGTATTGGACTGAACAGGAGCTACTGTTCTTTTCAGTTTCCTAAGCAGAATTGAACTAGATATGGCAGTATTTGTATGAAGCACAGTTCTTTTGTTCTGAGCAAGCTCACTGTTCTCGCCCTATAGGAAACACAGTGGAGTAGAAGACTGCTCTTTTCTCAAAAGCAGAGTGTGTTTTTTTGTAAGGCGAGCTAGCGTTTGTTTCCCAGTCCTAAATGGAGTTGAATCACATGCAGTTTTTGATCCTACAAGCAAGAGTTGTTTTCTGGTAAGGAAAGTCACTATTGCGCTCCCATTGCCATACACAGTGCAAATAGCACTTGCATCTGTTCCCAGCAAGTACAGTGTATTGGACTGAAGCGGAGCTACTGTTGTTGTCAGTTTCCTAAGCAGAGTTGAACTAGATATGACCCGTGTGTGTTGGAAGCACAGTTCTTTTGTTCTGAGCAAGCTCACTGTTCGGACCCCATAGGAAACACAGTAGAGAAGAAGACTGCTCTTTTCGTAAAAGCTGAGTGTGTTTCTTGTAAGGCGAGCTAGCGTTTATTTCCCAGTCCTAAATCGAGTTGAATCACATGCAGTTTTTGTTCCTACGAGCAAGAGTTGTTTTCTGGTAATAAAGTCACTGTTGCGCTCCAATTGCCATACACAGTGCAAATAGCACTCGCATCTGTTCCCAGCAAGTACAGTGTATTGGACTGAAGCAGAGCTACTGTTCTTGTCAGTTTCCTAAGCAGAGTTGAACTAGATATGGCCCCTGTGTGTAGGAAGTACAGTTCTTTTGTTCTGAGCAAGCTCACTGTTCGGACACCATAGGATACACAGTCGAGTAGAAGAGTGCTCTTTTCTCAAAAGCAGAGTGTGTTTCTTGTTAGGCGAGCTAGCGTTTGTTTCCCAGTCCTAAATGGAGTTGAATCACATGCAGTTTCTTGTCCTACGAGCAAGAGTTGTTTTCTGGTAATAAGAGTCACTATTGCGCTCCCATTGTCGTACAAAGGGCAAATAGCACTGGCGTCTGTTCCCAGCATGTACAGTGTATTGGACTGAACAGGAGCTACTGTTCTTTTCAGTTTCCTAAGCAGAATTGAACTAGATACGGCAGTATTTGTATGAAGCACAGTTCTTTTGTTCTGAGCAAGCTCACTGTTCTGGCCCTATAGGAAACACAGTAGAGTAGAAGAGTGCTCTTTTCTCAAAAGCAGAGTGTGTTTTTTGTAAGGCGAGCTAGCGTTTGTTTCCCAGTCCTAAATGGAGTTGAATCACATGCAGTTTTTGGTCCTACGACCAAGAGTTGTTTTCTGGTAAGGAAAGTCACTATTGCGCTCCCATTGTCATACACAGGGCAAATAGCTCTGGCATCTGTTCACAGCATGTACAGTGTATTGGACTGAACAGGAGCTACTGTTCTTTTCAGTTTCCTAAGCAGAATTGAACTAGATATGGCAGTATTTGTAGGAAGCACAGTTCTTTTGTTCTGAACAAGCTCACTCTTCTGGCCCTATAGTAAACACAGTAGAGTAGAAGAGTGCTCTTTTCTCTAAAGCAGAGTGTGTTTCTTGTAAGGCGAGCTACCGTTTGTTTCCCAGTCCTAAATGGAGTTGAATCACATGCAGTTTTTGGTCCTACGAGCAAGAGTTGTTTTCTGGTAAGGAAAGTCACTATTGCGCTCCCATTGCCATACACAGTGCAAATACCACTCGCATCTCTTCCCAGCAAGTACAGTGTATTGGACTGAAGAGGAGCTACTGTTCTTGTCAGTTTCCTAAGCAGAGTTGAACTAGATATGGCCCGTGTATGTAGGAAGCACAGTTCTTTTGTTCTGAACAAGCTCACTGTTCGGACACCATAGGATACACAGTCGAGTAGAAGAGTGCTCTTTTCTCAAAAGCAGAGTGTGTTTCTTGTTAGGCGAGCTAGCGTTTGTTTCCCAGTCCTAAATGGAGTTGAATCACATGCAGTTTCTTGTCCTACGAGCAAGAGTTGTTTTCTGGTAATAAGAGTCACTAATGCGCTCCCATTGTCGTACAAAGGGCAAATAGCACTGGCGTCTGTTCCCAGCAAGTACAGTGTATTGGACTGAAGCGGAGCTACTGTTCTTGTCAGTTTCCTAAGCAGAGATGAACTAGATAAGGCCCGTGTGTGTAGGAAGCACAGTACTTTTGTTCTGAGCAAGCTCACTGTTCAGACCCCCTACAAAACACAGTAGAGTAGAAGAGTGCTCTTTTCTCAAAAGCAGAGTGTGTTTTTTGTAAGGCGAGATAGCATTTGTTTCCCAGTCCTAAATGGAGTTGAATCACATGCAGTTTCTTGTCCTACGAGCAAGAGTTGTTTTCTGGTAATAAGAGTCACTATTGCGCTCCCATTGTCGTACAAAGGGCAAATAGCACTGGCGTCTGTTCCCAGCATGTACAGTGTATTGGACTGAACAAGAGCTACTGTTCTTTTCAGTTTCCTAAGCAGAATTGAACTAGATACGGCAGTATTTGTATGAAGCACAGTTCTTTTGTTCTGAGCAAGCTCACTGTTCTGGCCCTATAGGAAACACAGTAGAGTAGAAGAGTGCTCTTTTCTCAAAAGCAGAGTGTGTTTTTTGTAAGGCGAGCTAGCGTTTGTTTCCCAGTCCTAAATGGAGTTGAATCACATGCAGTTTTTGGTCCTACGAGCAAGAGTTGTTTTCTGGTAAGGAAAGTCACTATTGCGCTCCCATTGTCATACACAGGGCAAATAGCTCTGGCATCTGTTCACAGCATGTACAGTGTATTGGACTGAACAGGAGCTACTGTTCTTTTCAGTTTCCTAAGCAGAATTGAACTAGATATGGCAGTATTTGTAGGAAGCACAGTTCTTTTGTTCTGAACAAGCTCACTCTTCTGGCCCTATAGTAAACACAGTAGAGTAGAAGAGTGCTCTTTTCTCTAAAGCAGAGTGTGTTTCTTGTAAGGCGAGCTACCGTTTGTTTCCCAGTCCTAAATGGAGTTGAATCACATGCAGTTTTTGGTCCTACGAGCAAGAGTTGTTTTCTGGTAAGGAAAGTCACTATTGCGCTCCCATTGCCATACACAGTGCAAATAGCACTCGCATCTCTTCCCAGCAAGTACAGTGTATTGGACTGAAGAGGAGCTACTGTTCTTGTCAGTTTCCTAAGCAGAGTTGAACTAGATATGGCCCGTGTGTGTAGGAAGCACAGTTCTTTTGTTCTGAACAAGCTCACTGTTCGGACACCATAGGATACACAGTCGAGTAGAAGAGTGCTCTTTTCTCAAAAGCAGAGTGTGTTTCTTGTTAGGCGAGCTAGCGTTTGTTTCCCAGTCCTAAATGGAGTTGAATCACATGCAGTTTCTTGTCCTACGAGCAAGAGTTGTTTTCTGGTAATAAGAGTCACTATTGCGCTCCCATTGTCATACAAAGGGCAAATAGCACTGGCGTCTGTTCCCAGCATGTACAGTGTATTGGACTGAACAGGAGCTACTGTTCTTTTCAGTTTCCTAAGCAGAATTGAACTAGATACTGCAGTATTTGTATGAAGCACAGTTCTTTTGTTCTGAGCAAGCTCACTGTTCTGGCCCTATAGGAAACACAGTAGAGTAGAAGAGTGCTCTTTTCTCAAAAGCAGAGTGTGTTTTTTGTAAGGCGAGCTAGCGTTTGTTTCCCAGTCCTAAATGGAGTTGAATCACATGCAGTTTTTGGTCCTACGAGCAAGAGTTGTTTTCTGGTAAGGAAAGTCACTATTGTGCTCCCATTGCCATACACAGGGCAAATAGCACTCGCATCTGTTCCCAGCAAGTACAGTGTATTGGACTGAAGAGGAGCTACTGTTCTTGTCAGTTTCCTAAGCAGAGTTGAACTAGATATGGCCCGTGTGTGTTGGAAGCACAGTTCTTTTGTTCTGAGCAAGCTCACTGTTCGGACCCCATAGGAAACACAGTAGAGAAGAAGAGTGCTCTTTTCTCAAAAGCAGAGTGTGTTTCTTGTAAGGCGAGCTAGTGTTTTTTTCCCAGTCCTAAATGGAGTTGAATCCCATGCAGTTTCTGGTCCTACGAGCAAGAGGTGTTTTCTGGTAAGGAAAGTCACTATTGCGCTCCCATTTCCATACACAGTGCAAATAGCACTCGAGTCTGTTCCCAGCAAGTACAGTGTATTGGACTGAAGCGGAGCTACTGTTCTTGTCAGTTTCCTAAGCAGAGATGAACTAGATAAGGCCCGTGTGTGTAGGAAGCACAGTACTTTTGTTCTGAGCAAGCTCACTGTTCAGACCCCCTACAAAACACAGTAGAGTAGAAGAGTGCTCTTTTCTCAAAAGCAGAGTGTGTTTTTTGTAAGGCGAGATAGCATTTGTTTCCCAGTCCTAAATGGAGTTGAATCACATGCAGTTTCTTGTCCTACGACCAAGAGTTGTTTTCTGGTAAGGAAAGTCACTATTGTGCTCCCATTGCCATACACAGTGCAAATAGCACTCGCGTCTGTTCCCAGCAAGTACAGTGTATTGGACTGAAGCATAGCTACTGTTCTTGTCAGTTTCCTAAGCAGAGTTGAACTAGATATGGCCCCTGTGTGTAGGAAGCACAGTTCTTTTGTTCTGAGCAAGCTCACTATTCGTACCCCATAGGAAAAACAGTAAAGTAGAAGTGTGCTCTTTTCTCAAAATCAGAGTGTCTTTCTTGTAAGGCGAGCTAGTGTTTGTTTCCCAGTCAGAAATGGAGTTGAATCCCATGCAGTTTCTGGTACTATGAGCAAGAGTTGTGTTCTGATAAGAAGGGTCACTATTGTGCTCCTATTGCCATACACAGTGCAAATAGCACTCGCCTCTGTTCCCAGCAAGTACAGTGTATTGGACTGAAGAGGAGCTACTGTTCTTGTCAGTTTCCTAAGCAGAGTTGAACTACATATGGTCCCTGTGTGTAGGAAGCACAGTTCTTTTGTTCTGAGCAAGCTCACTGTTCGGACCCCATAGGAAACACAGTAGTGTAGACGAGTGCTCTTTTCTCAAAAGCAGAGTGTGTTTCTTGTAAGGTGAGCTAGCATTTGTTTCCCGTCCTAAATGGAGCTGTGTCACATGCAGTTTCTGGTCCAACGAGCAAGAGTTGTTTTCTGGTAATAAGAGTCACTATTGCGCTCCCATTGTCATACAAAGGGCAAATAGCACTGGCGTCTGTTCCCAGCATGTACAGTGTATTGGACTGAACAGGAGCTACTGTTCTTTTCAGTTTCCTAAGCAGAATTGAACTAGATATGGCAGTATTTGTATGAAGCACAGTTCTTTTGTTCTGAGCAAGCTCACTGTTCTTGCCCTATAGGAAACACAGTGGAGTAGAAGACTGCTCTTTTCTCAAAAGCAGAGTGTGTTTTTTGTAAGGTGAGCTAGCGTTTGTTTCCCAGTCCTAAATGGAGTTGAATCACATGCAGTTTTTGATCCTACAAGCAAGAGTTGTTTTCTAGTAAGGAAAGTCACTATTGCGTTCCCATTGCCATACACAGTGCAAATAGCACTTGCATCTGTTCCCAACAAGTACAGTGTATTGGACTGAAGCGGAGCTACTGTTCTTGTCAGTTTCCTAAGCAGAGTTGAACTAGATATGGCCCGTGTGTGTTGGAAGCACAGTTCTTTTGTTCTGAGCAAGCTCACTGTTCGGACCCCTTAGGAAACACAGTAGAGAAGAAGACTGCTCTTTTCATAAAAGCTGAGTGTGTTTCTTGTAAGGCGAGCTAGCGTTTGTTTCCCAGTCCTAAATGGAGTTGAATCACATGCAGTTTTTGTTCCTACGAGCAAGAGTTGTTTTCTGGTAATAAAGTCACTGTTGCGCTCCAATTGCCATACACAGTGCAAATAGCACTCGCATCTGTTCCCAGCAAGTACAGTGTATTGGACTGAAGCGGAGCTACTGTTCTTGTCAGTTTCCTAAGCAGAGTTGAACTAGATATGGCCCCTGTGTGTAGGAAGTACAGTTCTTTTGTTCTGAGCAAGCTCACTGTTCGGACACCATAGGATACACAGTCGAGTAGAAGAGTGCTCTTTTCTCAAAAGCAGAGTGTGTTTCTTGTTAGGCGAGCTAGCGTTTGTTTCCCAGTCCTAAATGGAGTTGAATCACATGCAGTTTCTTGTCCTACGAGCAAGAGTTGTTTTCTGGTAATAAGAGTCACTATTGCGCTCCCATTGTCGTACAAAGGGCAAATAGCACTGGCGTCTGTTCCCAGCATGTACAGTGTATTGGACTGAACAGGAGCTACTGTTCTTTTCAGTTTCCTAAGCAGAATTGAACTAGATACGGCAGTATTTGTATGAAGCACAGTTCTTTTGTTCTGAGCAAGCTCACTGTTCTGGCCCTATAGGAAACACAGTAGAGTAGAAGAGTGCTCTTTTCTCAAAAGTAGAGTGTGTTTTTATAAGGCGAGCTAGCGTTTGTTTCCCAGTCCTAAATGGAGTTGAATCACATGCAGTTTTTGGTCCTACGACCAAGAGTTGTTTTCTGGTAAGGAAAGTCACTATTGCGCTCCCATTGTCATACACAGGGCAAATAGCTCTGGCATCTGTTCACAGCATGTACAGTGTATTGGACTGAACAGGAGCTACTGTTCTTTTCAGTTTCCTAAGCAGAATTGAACTAGATATGGCAGTATTTGTAGGAAGCACAGTTCTTTTGTTCTGAACAAGCTCACTCTTCTGGCCCTATAGTAAACACAGTAGAGTAGAAGAGTGCTCTTTTCTCTAAAGCAGAGTGTGTTTCTTGTAAGGCGAGCTACCGTTTGTTTCCCAGTCCTAAATGGAGTTGAATCACATGCAGTTTTTGGTCCTACGAGCAAGAGTTGTTTTCTGGTAAGGAAAGTCACTATTGCGCTCCCATTGCCATACACAGTGCAAATAGCACTCGCATCTGTTCCCAGCAAGTACAGTGTATTGGACTGAAGAGGAGCTACTGTTCTTGTCAGTTTCCTAAGCAGAGTTGAACTAGATATGGCCCGTGTGTGTAGGAAGCACAGTTCTTTTGTTCTGAACAAGCTCACTGTTCGGACACCATAGGATACACAGTCGAGTAGAAGAGTGCTCTTTTCTCAAAAACAGAGTGTGTTTCTTGTTAGGCGAGCTAGCGTTTGTTTCCCAGTCCTAAATGGAGTTGAATCACATGCAGTTTCTTGTCCTACGAGCAAGAGTTGTTTTCTGGTAATAAGAGTCACTATTGCGCTCCCATTGTCGTACAAAGGGCAAATAGCACTGGCGTCTGTTCCCAGCATGTACAGTGTATTGGACTGAACAGGAGCTACTGTTCTTTTCAGTTTCCTAAGCAGAATTGAACTAGATACGGCAGTATTTGTATGAAGCACAGTTCTTTTGTTCTGAGCAAGCTCACTGTTCTGGCCCTATAGGAAACACAGTAGAGTAGAAGAGTGCTCTTTTCTCAAAAGCAGAGTGTGTTTTTTGTAAGGCGAGCTAGCGTTTGTTTCCCAGTCCTAAATGGAGTTGAATCACATGCAGTTTTTGGTCCTACGACCAAGAGTTGTTTTCTGGTAAGGAAAGTCACTATTGCGCTCCCATTGTCATACACAGTGCAAATAGCTCTGGCAACTGTTCACAGCATGTACAGTGTATTGGACTGAACAGGAGCTACTGTGCTTTTCAGTTTCCTAAGCAGAATTGAACTAGATATGGCAGTATTTGTAGGAAGCACAGTTCTTTTGTTCTGAACAAGCTCACTCTTCTGGCCCTATAGTAAACACAGTAGAGTAGAAGAGTGCTCTTTTCTCTAAAGCAGAGTGTGTTTCTTGTAAGGCGAGCTACCGTTTGTTTCCCAGTCCTAAATGGAGTTGAATCACATGCAGTTTTTGGTCCTATGAGCAAGAGTTGTTTTCTGGTAAGGAAAGTAACTATTGCGCTCCCATTGCCATACACAGTGCAAATAGCACTCGCATCTGTTCCCAGCAAGTACAGTGTATTGGACTGAAGAGGAGCTACTGTTCTTGTCAGTTTCCTAAGCAGAGTTGAACTAGATATGGCCCGTGTGTGTAGGAAGCACAGTTCTTTTGTTCTGAACAAGCTCACTCTTCTGGCCCTATAGTAAACACAGTAGAGTAGAAGAGTGCTCTTTTCTCAAAAGCAGAGTGTGTTTCTTGTAAGGCGAGCTACCGTTTGTTTCCCAGTCCTAAATGGAGTTGAATCACATGCAGTTTTTGATCCTACAAGCAAGAGTTGTTTTCTGGTAAGATAAGTCACTATTGCGCTCCCATTGCCATACACAGTGCAAATAGCACTTGCATCTGTTCCCAGCAAGTACAGTGTATTGGACTGAAGCGGAGCTACTGTTCTTGTCAGTTTCCTAAGCAGAGTTGAACTAGATATGGCCCGTGTGTGTTGGAAGCACAGTTCTTTTGTTCTGAGCAAGCTCACTGTTCGGACCCCATAGGAAACACAGTAGAGTAGAAGACTGCTCTTTTCTCAAAAGCAGAGTGTGTTTCTTGTAAGGCGAGCTAGCGTTTGTTTCCCAGTCCTAAATGGAGTTGAATCACATGGAGTTTTTGGTCCTACGAGCAAGAGTTGTTTTCTGGTAGTAAAGTAACTGTTGCGCTCCCATTGCCATACACAGAGTAAATAGCACTCTCATATGTTCCCAGCAAGTACAGTGTATTGGACTGAAGAGGAGCTACTGTTCTTCTCAGTTTGCTAAGCAGAGTTGAACTAGATATGGCCCCTGTGTGTAGGAAGCACAGTTCTTTTGTCCTGAGCAAGCTCACTATTCGGACACCATAGGAAACACAGTAGAGTAGAAGAGTGCTCTTTTCTCAAAAGCAGAGTGTGTTTCTTGTAAGGCGAGGTAGCGTTTGTTTCCCAGTCCTAAATGGAGTTGAATCACATGCAGTTTCTTGTCCTACGAGCAAGAGTTGTTTTCTGGTAATAAGAGTCACTATTGCGCTCCCATTGTCGTACAAAGGGCAAATAGCACTGGCTTCTGTTCCCAGCATGTACAGTGTATTGGACTGAACAGGAGCTACTGTTCTTTTCAGTTTCCTAAGCAGAATTGAACTAGATAAGGCAGTATTTGTATTAAGCACAGTTCTTTTGTTCTGAGCAAGCTCACTGTTCTGGCCCTATAGGAAACACAGTAGAGTAGAAGAGTGCTCTTTTCTCAAAAGCAGAGTGTGTTTTTTGTAAGGCGAGTTAGTGTTTGTTTCCCAGTCCTAAATGGAGTTGAATCCCATGCAGTTTCTGGTCCTACGAGCAAGAGGTGTTTTCTGGTAAGGAAAGTCACTATTGCGCTCCCATTTCCATACACAGTGCAAATAGCACTCGCGTCTGTTCCCAGCAAATACAGTGTATTGGACTGAAGCGGAGCTACTGTTCTTGTCAGTTTCTTAAGCAGAGATGAACTAGATAAGGCCCGTGTGTAGGAAGCACAGTACTTTTGTTCTGAGCAAGCTCACTGTTCAGACCCCCTACAAAACACAGTAGAGTAGAAGAGTGCTCTTTTCTCAAAAGCAGAGTGTGTTTTTTGTAAGGCGAGATAGCATTTGTTTCCCAGTCCTAAATGGAGTTGAATCACATGCAGTTTCTTGTCCTACGACGAAGAGTTGTTTTCTGGTAAGGAAAGTCACTATTGTGCTCCCATTTACATACACAGTGCAAATAGCACTCGCGTCTGTTCCCAGCAAGTACAGTGTATTGGACTGAAGCGGAGCTACTGTTCTTGTCAGTTTCCTAAGCAGAGATGAACTAGATAAGGCCCGTGTGTGTAGGAAGCACAGTACTTTTGTTCTGAGCAAGCTAACTGTTCAGACCCCCTACAAAACACAGTAGAGTAGAAGAGTGCTCTTATCTCAAAAGCAGAGTGTGTTTTTTGTAAGGCGAGATAGCATTTGTTTCCCAGTCCTAAATTGTGTTGAATCACATGCAGTTTCTAGTCCTACGACCAAGAGTTGTTTTCTGGTAAGGAAAGTCACTATTGCGCTCCCATTGCCATACACAGTGCAAATAGCACTCGCGTCTGTTCCCAGCAAGTACAGTGTATTGGACTGAAGCATAGCTACTGTTCTTGTCAGTTTCCTAAGCAGAGATGAATTAGATATGGCCCCTGTTTGTAGGAAGCACAGTTCTTTTGTTCTGAGCAAGCTCACTATTCGTACCCCATAGGAAAAACAGTAAAGTAGAAGTGTGCTCTTTTCTCAAAATCAGAGTGTCTTTCTTGTAAGGCGAGCTAGTGTTTGTTTCCCAGTCAGAAATGGAGTTGAATCCCATGCAGTTTCTGGTACTATGAGCAAGAGTTGTGTTCTGATAAGAAGGGTCACTATTGTGCTCCTATTGCCATACACAGTGCAAATAGCACTCGCCTCTGTTCCCAGCAAGTACAGTGTATTGGACTGAAGAGGAGCTACTGTTCTTGTCAGTTTCCTAAGCAGAGTTGAACTACATATGGTCCGTGTGTGTAGGAAGCACAGTTCTTTTGTTCTGAGAAAGCTCACTGTTCGGACCCCATAGGAAACACAGTAGTGTAGACGAGTGCTCTTTTCTCAAAAGCAGAGTGTGTTTCTTGTAAGGAGAGCTAGCATTTGTTTCCCGTCCTAAATGGAGCTGAATCACATGCAGATTCTGGTCCTACGAGCAAGAGTTGTTTTCTGGTAAGGAAAGTCACTATTGCGCTCCCATTGCCATACACAGTGCAAATAGCACTCGCGTCTGTTCCCAGCAAATACAGTGTATTGGACTGAAGAGGAGCTACTGTTCTTGTCAGTTTCCTAAGCAGAGTTGAACTAGATATGGCCCGTGTGTGTAGGAAGCACAGTTATTTTGTTCTGAGCAAGCTCAATGTTTGGACACCATAGGATACACAGTCGAGTAGAAGAGTGCTCTTTTCTCAAAAGCAGAGTGTGTTTCTTGTTAGGCGAGCTAGCGTTTGTTTCCCAGTCCTGAATGGAGTTGAATCACATGCAGTTTCTTGTCCTACGAGCAAGAGTTGTTTTCTGGTAATAAGAGTCACTATTGCGCTCCCATTGTCGTACAAAGGGCAAATAGCACTGGCGTCTGTTCCCAGCATATACAGTGTATTGGACTGAAACGGAGCTACTGTTTTTCTCAGTTTCCTAAGCAGAGATGAACTAGATAAGGCCCGTGTGTGTAGGAAGCACAGTACTTTTGTTCTGAGCAAGCTCACTGTTCAGACCCCCTAGAAAACACAGTAGAGTAGAAGAGTGCTCTTTTCTCAAAAGCAGAGTGTGTTTCTTGTAAGGCGAGCTAGCGTTTGTTTCCCAGTCCTAAATGGAGTTGAATCACATGCAGTTTTTGGTCCTACGAGCAAGAGTTGTTTTCTGGTAGTAAAGTCACTGTTGCGCTCCCATTGCCATACACAGTGTAAATAGCACTCGCATCTGTTCCCAGCAAGTACAGTGTATTGGACTGAAGCGGAGCTACTGTTCTTCTCAGTTTGCTAAGCAGAGTTGAACTAGATATGGCCCCTGTGTGTAGGAAGCACAGTTCTTTTGTTCTGAGCAAGCTCACTATTCGGACCCCATAGGAAACACAGTAGAGTAGAAGAGTGCTCTTTTCTCAAAAGCAGAGTGTGTTTCTTGTAAGGCGAGCTAGTGTTTGTTTCCCAGTCAGAAATGGAGTTGAATCCCATGCAGTTTCTGGTCCTACGAGCAAGAGGTGTTTTCTAGTAAGGAAAGTCACTATTGCGCTCCCATTTCCATACACAGTGCAAATAGCACTCGCGTCTGTTCCCAGCAAGTACAGTGTATTGGACTGAAGCGGAGCTACTGTTCCTGTCAGTTTCCTAAGCAGAGATGAACTAGATAAGGCCCGTGTGTGTAGGAAGCACAGGACTTTTGTTCTGAGCAAGCTCACTGTTCAGACCCCCTACAAAACACAGTAGAGTAGAAGAGTGCTCTTTTCTCAAAAGCAGAGTGTGTTTTTTGTAAGGCGAGATAGCGTTTGTTTCCCAGTCCTAAATGGAGTTGAATCACATGCAGTTTCTTGTCCTACGACCAAGAGTTGTTTTCTGGTAAGGAAAGTCACTATTGCGCTCCCATTTACATACACAGTGCAAATAGCACTCGCGTCTGTTCCCAGCAAGTACAGTGTATTGGACTGAAGCGTAGCTACTGTTCTTGTCAGTTTCCTAAGCAGAATTGAACTAGATATGGCCCCTGTGTGTAGGAAGCACAGTTCTTTTGTTCTGAGCAAGCTCACTATACGTACACCATAGGAAAAACAGTAAAGTAGAAGTGTGCTCTTTTCTCAAAAGCAGAGTGTGTTTCTTGTAAGGTGAGCTAGCATTTGTTTCCCGTCCTAAATGGAGCTGAATCACATGCAGTTTCAGGTCCTACGAGCAAGAGTTGTTTTCTGGTAAGGAAAGTCACTATTGCGCTCCCATTGCCATACACAGTGCAAATAGCACTTGCATCTGTTCCCAGCAAGTACAGTGTATTGGACTGAAGAGGAGCTACTGTTCTTGTCAGTTTCCTAAGCAGAGTTGAACTAGATATGGCCCGTGTGTGTAGGAAGCACAGTTCTTTTGTTCTGAGCAAGCTCAATGTTCGGACCCCATAGGAAACTCAGTAGAGTAGAAGACTGCTCTTTTCTCAAAAGCAGAGTGTGTTTCTTGTAAGGCGAGCTAGCGTTTGTTTCCCAGTCCTAAATGGAGTTGAATCACATGCAGTTTTTGTTCCTACGAGCAAGAGTTGTTTTCTGGTAATAAAGTCACTGTTGCGCTCCAATTGCCAAACACTGTGTAAATAGCACTCGCGTCTGTTCCCAGCATGTACAGTGTATTGGACTGAACAGGAGCTACTGTTCTTTTCAGTTTCCTAAGCAGAATTGAACTAGATATGGCAGTATTTATAGGAAGCACAGTTCTTTTTGTTCTGAACAAGCTCACTCTTCTGGCCCTATAGTAAACACAGTAGAGTAGAAGAGTGCTCTTTTCTCAAAAGCAGAGTGTGTTTCTTGTAAGGCGAGCTACCGTTTGTTTCCCAGTCCTAAATGGAGTTGAATCACATGCAGTTTTTGGTCCTACGAGCAAGAGTTGTTTTCTGGTAAGGAAAGTCACTATTGCGCTCCCATTGCCATACACAGTGCAATTAGCACTCGCATCTGTTCCCAGCAAGTACAGTATATTGGACTGAAGAGGAGCTACTGTTCTTGTCAGTTTCCTAAGCAGAGTTGAACTAGATATGGCCCGTGTGTGTAGGAAGCACAGTTCTTTTGTTCTGAGCAAGCTCACTGTTCGGACCCCATAGGAAACACAGTAGAGTAGAAGAGTGCTCTTTTCTCAAAAGCAGATTGTGTTTCTTGTAAGGCGAGCTAGTGTTTGTTTCCCAGTCAGAAATGGAGTTGAATCCCATGCAGTTTCTGGTCCTACGAGCAAGAGGTGTTTTCTGGTAAGGAAAGTCTCTATTGCGCTCCCATTTCCATACACAGTGCAAATAGCACTCACGTCTGTTCCCAGCAAGTACAGTGTATTGGAATGAAGAGGAGCTACTGTTCTTGTCAGTTTCCTAAGCAGAGATGAACTAGATAAGGCCCGTGTGTGTAGGAAGCACAGTACTTTTGTTCTGAGCAAGCTCACTGTTCAGACCCCCTAGAAAACACAGTAGAGTAGAAGAGTGCTCTTTTCTCAACAGCAGAGTGTGTTTTTTGTAATCCCAGATAGCGTTAGTTTCCCAGTCCTAAATGGAGTTGAATCACATGCAGTTTCTTGTCCTACGACCAAGAGTTGTTTTCTGGTAAGGAAAGTCACTATTGCGCTCCCATTGCCATACACAGTGCAAATAGCACTTGCATCTGTTCCCAGCAAGTACAGTGTATTGGACTGAAGAGGAGCTACTGTTCTTGTCAGTTTCCTAAGCAGAGTTGAACTAGATATGGCCCGTGTGTGTAGGAAGCACAGTTCTTTTGTTCTGAGCAAGCTCACTGTTCGGACCCCATAGGAAACACAGTAGAGTAGAAGAGTGCTCTTTTCTCAAAAGCAGAGTGTGTTTCTTGTAAGGCGAGCTAGCGTTTGTTTCCCAGTCCTAAATGGAGTTGAATCACATGCAGTTTTTGGTCCTACGAGCAAGAGTTGTTTTCTGGTAGTAAAGTCACTGTTGCGCTCCCATTGCCATACACAGTGTAAATAGCACTCACATCTGTTCCCAGCAAGTACAGTGTATTGGACTGAAGCGGAGCTACTGTTCTTGTCAGTTTCCTCTGCAGAGTTGAACTAGATATGGCCCATGTGTGTAGGAAGCACAGTTCTTTTGTTCTCAGCAAGCTCACTGTTCCGACACCATATGAACCTCAGTGAAATAGAAGACTGCTCTTTTCTCAAAAGCAGAGTGTCTTTCTTGTAAGGCGAGCTAGCGTTTGTTTCCCAGTCCTAAATGGAGTTGAATCACATGCAGTTTTTGGTACTACGAGCAAGAGTTGTTTTCTGGTAAGGAAAGTCACTATTGCGCTCCCATTTCCATACACAGTGCAAATAGCACTCGCATCTGTTCCCAGGAAGTACAGTGTATTGGACTGAAGCGGAGCTACTGTTCTTGTCAGTTTGCTAAGCAGAGTTGAACTAGATATGGCCCCTGTGTGTAGGAAGCACAGTTCTTTTGTTCTGAGCAAGCTCACTGTTCGGACCACATAGGAAACACAGAAGAGTAGAAGAGTACTCTTTTCTCAAAAGCAGAGTGTGTTTCTTGTAAGGCGAGCTAGTGTTTGTTCCCCAGTCAGAAATGGAGTTGAATCCCATGCAGTTTTTGTTCCTACGAGGAAGAGGTGTTTTCTGATAAGAAGAGTCACTATTGCGCTCCTATTTCTATACACAGTACAAATAGGACTCCCGTCTGTTCCCAGCTAGTACAGTGTATTGGACTGAAGAGGAGCTACCGTTCTTGTCAGTTTCCTAAGCAGAGTTGAACTAGATATGGCCCGTGTGTGTAGGAAGCACAGTTCTTTTGTTCTGAGCAAGCTCACTGTTCGGACCCCATAGGAAACACAGTAGAGCAGAAGAGTGCTCTTTTCTCAAAAGCAGAGTGTGTTTCTTGTAAGGCAAGCTAGCGTTTGTTTCCCAGTACTAAATGGAGTTGAATCACACCCTGTTTTTGGTACTACGAGCAAGAGTTGTTTTCTGGTAAGGAAAGTCACTATTGCGCTCCCATTGTCAGACACAGGGCAAATAGCACTGGCGTCTGTTCCCAGCATGTATAGTGTATTGGACTGAAGAGGATCTACTGTTCTTGTCAGTTTCCTAAGCAGAATTGACCTAGATATGGCCGTATTTGTAGGAAGCACACTTCTTTTGTTCTGAGCAAACTCACTGTTCTGGCCCTATAGGAAACACAGTAGAGTAGAAGAGTGCTCTTTTCTCAAAAGCAGAGTGTGTTTCTTGTAAGGCGAGCTAGCGTTTGTTTCCCAGTCATAAATGGAGTTGAATCCCATGCAGTTTCTGATCCTACCAGCAAGAGTTGTTTTCTGGTAAGGAAAGTCACTATTGCGCTCCCATTTCCATACACAGTGCAAATAGCACTCGCATCTGTTCCCAGCTAGTACAGTGTATTGGACTGAAGCGGAGCTACTGTTCTTGTCAGTTTCCTAAGCAGAGTTGAACTAGATATGGCCCCTGTGTGTAGAAAACACAGTTCTTTTTTTCTGAGCAAGCTCACTGTTCGGACATCACAGGAAAAACAGTCGAGTAGAAGAGTGCTCTTTTCTTAAAAGCAGAGTGTGTTTCTTATAAGGCGAGCTAGCGTTTGTTTCCCAGTCCTAAATGGAGTTGAAACACATGCAGTTTCTTGTCCTATGAGCAAGAGTTGTTTTCTGGTAAAAAGAGTCACTGTTGTGCTCCCATTTCCATACACAGTGCAAATAGCACTCGCATCTGTTCCCAGGAAGTACAGTGTATTGGACTGAAGCGGAGCTGCTGTTCTTGTCAGTTTGCTAAGCAGAGTTGAACTAGATATGGCCCCTGTGTGTAGGAAGCACAGTTCTTTTGTTCTGAGCAAGCTCACTGTTCGGACCACATAGGAAACACAGAAGAGTAGAAGAGTGCTCTTTTCTCAAAAGCAGAGTGTGTTTCTTGTAAGGCGAGCTAGTGTTTGTTCCCCAGTCAGAAATGGAGTTGAATCCCATGCAGTTTTTGTTCCTACGAGGAAGAGGTGTTTTCTGATAAGAAGAGTCACTATTGCGCTCCTATTTCTATACACAGTACAAATAGGACTCCTGTCTGTTCCCAGCTAGTACAGTGTATTGGACTGAAGAGGAGCTACCGTTCTTGTCAGTTTCCTAAGCAGAGTTGAACTAGATGTGGCCCGTGTGTGTAGGAAGCACAGTTCTTTTGTTCTGAGCAAGCTCACTGTTCGGACCCCATAGAAAACACAGTGGAGCAGTAGAGTGCTCTTTTCTCAAAAGCAGAGTGTGTTTCTTGTAAGGCAAGCTAGCGTTTGTTTCCCAGTACTAAATGGAGTTGAATCACACCCTGTTTTTGGTCCTACGAGCAAGAGTTGTTTTCTGGTAAGGAAAGTCACTATTGCACTCCCATTGTCAGACACAGGGCAAATAGCACTGGCGTCTGTTCCCAGCATGTACAGTGTATTGGACTGAAGAGGATCTACTGTTCTTGTCAGTTTCCTAAGCAGAATTGAACTAGATATGGCCATATTTGTAGGAAGCACAGTTCTTTTGTTCTGACCAAGCTCACTGTTATGGCCCTATAGGAAACACAGTAGAGTAGAAGAGTGCTCTTTTCTCAAAAGCAGAGTGTGTTTCTTGTAAGGCGAGCTAGCGTTTGTTCCCAGTCCTAAATGGAGTTGAATCCCATGCAGTTTCTGGTCCTACCAGCAAGAGTTGTTTTCTGGTAAGGAAAGTCACTATTGCGCTCCCATTTCCATACACAGTGCAAATAGCACTCACATCTGTTCCCAGCCAGTACAGTGTATTGGACTGAAGCGGAGCTACTGTTCTTGTCAGTTTCCTAAGCAGAGTTGAACTAGATATGCCCCCTGTGTGTAGAAAGCACAGTTCTTTTTTTCTGAGCAAGCTCACTGTTCGGACACCATAGGAAAAACAGTCAAGTAGAAGAGTGCTCTTTTCTCAAAAGCAGAGTATGTTTCTTGTAAGGCGAGCTAGCGTTTGTTTCCCAGTCCTAAATGGAGTTGAAACACATGCAGTTTATTGTCCTATGAGCAAGAGTTGTTTTCTGGTAAGAAGAGTCACTATTGCGCTCCCATTGTCATACACAGGCAAATAGCACTGGCGTCTGTTCCCAGCATGTACAGTGTATTGGACTGAAGAGGATCTACTGTTCTTTTCAGTTTCCTAAGCAGAATTGAACTAGATATGGCCTTATTTGTATGAAGCACAGTTCTTTTGTTCTGAGCAAGCTCACTGTTTTGGCCCTATAGGAAACACAGTAGAGTAGAAGAGTGCTCTTTCCTCAAAAGCAGAGTGTGTTTCTTGTAAGGCGAGCTAGCGTTTGTTTCCCAGTCCTAAATGGAGTTGAATCACATGCAGTTTTTGGTCCTACGAGCAAGAGTTGTTTTCTGGTAAGGAAAGTCACTATTGCGCTCTCATTTCCATACACAGTGCAAATAGCATTCGCATCTGTTCCCAGCAAGTACAGTGTATTTGACTGAAGGGGATCTACTGTTCTTGTCAGTTTCCTAAGCAGAGTTGAACAATATATGGAACCTGTGTGTAGGAAGCACAGTTCTTTTGTTCTGAGCAAGCTCACTGTTCGGAACCCATAGAAAACACATTAGAGTAGAAGAGTGCTCTTTTCTCAAAAGCAGAGTGTGTTTCTTGTAAGGCGAGCTAGCGTTTGTTTCCCAGTCCTAAATGGAGTTGAATCACATGCAGGTTTTGGTCCTATGAGCAAGAGTTATTTTCTCGTAAGCAAAGACACTATTGCGCTCCCATTGCCATATACAGTGCAAATAGCACTCGCGTCTGTTCCCAGCAAGTACAGTGTATTGAACTGAAGAGGAGCTACTGTTCTTGTCAGTTTCCTAAGCAGAGTTGAACTAGATATGGCCCCTGTGTGTAGGAAGCACAGTTCTATTGTTCTGAACAAGCTCACTGTTCGGACCCCATAGGAAACACAGTAGAGTAGAAGAGTGCTCTTTTCTCAAAAGCAGAGTGTGTTTCTAGTAAGGCAAGCTAGCGTTTATTTCCCAGTCCTAAATGGAGTTGAATCACATCCGGTTTTTGGTCCTACGAGCAAGAGTTGTTTTCTGGTAAGGATAGTCACTATTGCGCTCCCATTGCCATACACAGTGCAAATAGCACTCGCATCTGTTCCCAGCAAGTACAGTGTATTGGACTGAAGAGGAGCTACTCTTCTTGACACTTTCCTAAGCAGAGTTGAACTAGATATGGCCCATGTGTGTAGGAAGCACAATTCTTTTGTTCTCAGCAAGCTCACTGTTCGGACACCATATGAACCACAGTGAAATAGAAGACTGCTCTTTTCTCAAAAGCAGAGTGTGTTTCTTGTAAGGCGAGCTAGCGTTTGTTTCCCAGTCCTAAATGGAGTTGAAACACATGCAGTTTCTTGTCCTATGAGCAAGAGTTGTTTTCTGGTAAAAAGAGTCACTGTTGTGCTCCCATTTCTATACACAGTGCAAATAGCACTCGCATCTGTTCCCAGGAAGTACAGTGTATTGGACTGAAGTGGAGCTGCTGTTCTTGTCAGTTTGCTAAGAAGAGTTGAACTAGATATGGCCCCTGTGTGTAGGAAGCACAGTTCTTTTGTTCTGAGCAAGCTCACTGTTCGGACCACATAGGAAACACAGAAGAGTAGAAGACTGCTCTTTTCTCAAAAGCAGAGTGTGTTTCTTGTAAGGCGAGCTAGCGTTTGTTTCCCAGTCCTAAATGGAGTTGAATCACATGCAGTTTTTGGTCCTACGAGCAAGAGTTGTTTTCTCGTAATCAAAGTCTCTATTGCGCTCCCATTGCCATACACAGTGCAAATAGCACTCGCGTCTGTTCCCAGCAAGTACAGTGTATTGGACTGTAGAGGAGCTACTGTTCTTGTCAGTTTCCTAAGCAGAGTTGAACTAGATATGGCCCATGTGTGTAGGAAGATCAGTTCTTTTGTTCTGAGCAAGCTCAATGTTCGGACCCCATATGAACCACAGTAGAATAGAAGACTGGTCTTTTCTCAAAAGCAGAGTGTGTTTCTTCTAAGGCGAGCTAGCGATTGTTTCCCAGTCCTAAATGGAGTTGAATCACATGTAGTTTTTGGTCCTAAGAGCAAGAGTTGTTTTCTGGTAAGGAAAGTCACTATTGCGCTCCCTTTGCCATACACAGTGCAAATAGCACTCGCGTCTGTTCGCAGCAAGTACAGTGTATTGGACTGAAGAGGAGCTACTGTTCTTGTCAGTTTCCTAAGCAGAGTTGAACTAGATATGGCCCATGTGTGTAGGAAGCACAGTTCTTTTGTTCTGAGCAAGCTCACTGTTCGGACCCCATAGGAAACACAGTAGAGTAGAAGAGTGCTCTTTTCTCAAAAGCAGAGTGTGTTTCTTGTAGGGGACCTAGCGTTTGTTTCCCAGTCCTAAATGGAGTTGAATCAGATGCAGTTTCTTGCATACGAGCAAGAGTTGTTTTCTGGTAAAAAGAGTCACTGTTGCGCTCCATTGTCATACACAGGGCAAATAGCACTGGCGTCTGTTCCCAGCATGTACAGTGTATTGGACTGAAGAGAATCTACTGTTCTTGTCAGTTTCCTAAGCAGAATTGAACTAGATATGGCCGTATTTGTAGGAAGCACAGTAATTTTGTTCTGAGCAAACTCACTGTTCTGGCCCTATAGGAAACACAGTAGAGTAGAAGAGTGCTCTTTTCTCAAAAGCAGAGTGTGTTTCTTGTAAGGAGAGCTAGCGTTTGTTTCCCAGTCCTAAATGGAGTTGAATCACATGCAGTTTTTGGTACTACGAGCAAGAGTTGTTTTCTGGTAAGGAAAGTCACTATTGCGCTCCCATTTCCATACACAGTGCAAATAGCACTCGAATCTGTTCCCAGGAAGTACAGTGTATTGGACTGAAGCGGAGCTACTGTTCTTGTCAGTTTGCTAAGCAGAGTTGAACTAGATATGGCCCCTGTGTGTAGGAAGCACAGTTCTTTTGTTCTGAGCAAGCTCACTGTTCGGACCACATAGGAAACACAGAAGAGTAGAAGAGTACTCTTTTCTCAAAAGCAGAGTGTGTTTCTTGTAAGGCGAGCTAGTGTTTGTTCCCCAGTCAGAAATGGAGTTGAATCCCATGCAGTTTTTGTTCCTACGAGGAAGAGGTGTTTTCTGATAAGAAGAGTCACTATTGCGCTCCTATTTCCATACACAGTACAAATAGGACTCGCGTCTGTTCCCAGCTAGTACAGTGTATTGGACTGAAGAGGAGCTACCGTTCTTGTCAGTTTCCTAAGCAGACTTGAACTAGATATGGCCCATGTGTGTAGGAAGCACAATTCTTTTGTTCTCAGCAAGCTCACTGTTCGGACACCATATGAACCACAGTGAAATAGAAGACTGCTCTTTTCTCAAAAGCAGAGTGTGTTTCTTGTAAGTCGAGCTAGCGTTTGTTTCCCAGTCCTAAATGGAGTTGAATCCCATGCAGTTTCTGGTCCTACCAGCAAGAGTTGTTTTCTGGTAAGGAAAGTCACTATTGTGCTCCCATTTCCATACACAGTGCAAATAGCACTCACATCTGTTCCCAGCCAGTACAGTGTATTGGACTGAAGCGGAGCTACTGTTCTTGTCAGTTTCCTAAGCAGAGTTGAACTAGATATGCCCCCTGTGTGTAGAAAGCACAGTTCTTTTTTTCTGAGCAAGCTCACTGTTCGGACACCATAGGAAAAACAGTCAAGTAGAAGAGTGCTCTTTTCTCAAAAGCAGAGTATGTTTCTTGTAAGGCGAGCTAGCGTTTGTTTCCCAGTCCTAAATGGAGCTGAAACACATGCAGTTTATTGTCCTATGAGCAAGAGTTGTTTTCTGGTAAGAAGAGTCACTATTGCGCTCCCATTGTCATACACAGGCAAATAGCACTGGCGTCTGTTCCCAGCATGTACAGTGTATTGGACTGAAGAGGATCTACTGTTCTTTTCAGTTTCCTAAGCAGAATTGAACTAGATATGGCCGTATTTGTATGAAGCACAGTTCTTTTGTTCTGAGCAAGCTCACTCTTTTGGCCCTATAGGAAACACAGTAGAGTAGAAGAGTGCTCTTTTCTCAAAAGCAGAGTGTGTTTCTTGTAAGGCGAGCTAGCGTTTGTTTCCCAGTCCTAAATGGAGTTGAATCACATGCAGTTTTTGGTCCTACGAGCAAGAGTTGTTTTCTGGTAAGGAAAGTCACTATTGCGCTCTCATTTCCATACACAGTGCAAATAGCATTCGCATCTGTTCCCAGCAAATACAGTGTATTTGACTGAAGGGGATCTACTGTTCTTGTCAGTTTCCTAAGCAGAGTTGAACAATATATGGAACCTGTGTGTAGGAAGCACAGTTCTTTTGTTCTGAGCAAGCTCACTGTTCGGACCCCATAGAAAACACATTAGAGTAGAAGAGTGCTCTTTTCTCAAAAGCAGAGTGTGTTTCTTGTAAGGCGAGCTAGCGTTTGTTTCCCAGTCCTAAATGGAGTTGAATCACATGCAGGTTTTGGTCCTATGAGCAAGAGTTATTTTCTCGTAAGCAAAGACACTATTGCGCTCCAATTGCCATATACAGTGCAAATAGCACTCGCGTCTGTTCCCAGCAAGTACAGTGTATTGAACTGAAGAGGAGCTACTGTTCTTGTCAGTTTCCTAAGCAGAGTTGAACTAGATATGGCCCCTGTGTGTAGGAAGCACAGTTCTATTGTTCTGAACAAGCTCACTGTTCGGACCCCATAGGAAACACAGTAGAGTAGAAGAGTGCTCTTTTCTCAAAAGCAGAGTGTGTTTCTAGTAAGGCAAGCTAGCGTTTATTTCCCAGTCCTAAATGGAGTTGAATCACATCCGGTTTTTGGTCCTACGAGCAAGAGTTGTTTTCTGGTAAGGATAGTCACTATTGCGCTCCCATTGCCATACACAGTGCAAAAAGCACTCGCATCTGTTCCCAGCAAGTACAGTGTATTGGACTGAAGAGGAGCTACTGTTCTTGTCACTTTCCTAAGCAGAGTTGAACTAGATATGGCCCATGTGTGTAGGAAGCACAATTCTTTTGTTCTCAGCAAGCTAACTGTTCGGACACCATATGAACCACAGTGAAATAGAAGACTGCTCTTTTCTCAAAAGCAGAGTGTGTTTCTTGTAAGGCGAGCTAGCGTTTGTTTCCCAGTCCTAAATGGAGTTGAAACACATGCAGTTTCTTGTCCTATGAGCAAGAGTTGTTTTCTGGTAAAAAGAGTCACTGTTGTGCTCCCATTTCCATACACAGTGCAAATAGCACTCGCATCTGTTCCCAGGAAGTACAGTGTATTGGACTGAAGCGGAGCTGCTGTTCTTGTCAGTTTGCTAAGAAGAGTTGAACTAGATATGGCCCCTGTGTGTAGGAAGCACAGTTCTTTTGTTCTGAGCAAGCTCACTGTTCGGACCACATAGGAAACACAGAAGAGTAGAAGACTGCTCTTTTCTCAAAAGCAGAGTGTGTTTCTTGTAAGGCGAGCTAGCGTTTGTTTCCCAGTCCTAAATGGAGTTGAATCACATGCAGTTTTTGGTCCTACGAGCAAGAGTTGTTTTCTCGTAATCAAAGTCACTATTGCGCTCCCATTGCCATACACAGTGCAAATAGCACTCGCGTCTGTTCCCAGCAAGTACAGTGTATTGGACTGTAGAGGAGCTACTGTTCTTGTCAGTTTCCTAAGCAGAGTTGAACTAGATATGGCCCATGTGTGTAGGAAGATCAGTTCTTTTGTTCTGAGCAAGCTCAATGTTCGGACACCATATGAACCACAGTAGAATAGAAGACTGGTCTTTTCTCAAAAGCAGAGTGTGTTTCTTCTAAGGCGAGCTAGCGATTGTATCCCAGTCCTAAATGGAGTTGAATCACATGTAGTTTTTGGTCCTAAGAGCAAGAGTTGTTTTCTGGTAAGGAAAGTCACTATTGCGCTCCCTTTGCCATACACAGTGCAAATAGCACTCGCGTCTGTTCCCAGCACGTACAGTGTATTGGACTGAAGAGGAGCTACTGTTCTTGTCAGTTTCCTAAGCAGAGTTGAACTAGATATGGCCCATGTGTGTAGGAAGCACAGTTCTTTTGTTCTGAGCAAGCTCACTGTTCGGACCCCATAGGAAACACAGTAGAGTAGAAGAGTGCTCTTTTCTCAAAAGCAGAGTGTGTTTCTTGTAGGGGACCTAGCGTTTGTTTCCCAGTCCTAAATGGAGTTGAATCAGATGCAGTTTCTTGCATACGAGCAAGAGTTGTTTTCTGGTAAAAAGAGTCACTGTTGCGCTCCATTGTCATACACAGGGCAAATAGCACTGGCGTCTGTTCCCAGCATGTACAGTGTATTGGACTGAAGAGAATCTACTGTTCTTGTCAGTTTCCTAAGCAGAATTGAACTAGATATGGCCGTATTTGTAGGAAGCACAGTAATTTTGTTCTGAGCAAACTCACTGTTCTGGCCCTATAGGAAACACAGTAGAGTAGAAGAGTGCTCTTTTCTCAAAAGCAGAGTGTGTTTCTTGTAAGGAGAGCTAGCGTTTGTTTCCCAGTCCTAAATGGAGTTGAATCACATGCAGTTTTTGGTACTACGAGCAAGAGTTGTTTTCTGGTAAGGAAAGTCACTATTGCGCTCCCATTTCCATACACAGTGCAAATAGCACTCGCGTCTGTTCGCAGGAAGTACAGTGTATTGGACTGAAGCGGAGCTACTGTTCTTGTCAGTTTGCTAAGCAGAGTTGAACTAGATATGGCCCCTGTGTGTAGGAAGCACAGTTCTTTTGTTCTGAGCAAGCTCACTGTTCGGACCACATAGGAAACACAGAAGAGTAGAAGAGTACTCTTTTCTCAAAAGCAGAGTGTGTTTCTTGTAAGGCGAGCTAGTGTTTGTTCCCCAGTCAGAAATGGAGTTGAATCCCATGCAGTTTTTGTTCCTACGAGGAAGAGGTGTTTTCTGATAAGAAGAGTCACTATTGCGCTCCTATTTCTATACACAGTACAAATAGGACTCGCGTCTGTTCCCAGCTAGTACAGTGTATTGGACTGAAGAGGAGCTACCGTTCTTGTCAGTTTCCTAAGCAGAGTTGAACTAGATATGGCCCGTGTGTGTAGGATGCACAGTTCTTTTGTTCTGAGCAAGCTCACTGTTCGGACCCCATAGGAAACACAGTAGAGCAGAAGAGTGCTCTTTTCTCAAAAGCAGAGTGTGTTTCTTGGAAGGCAAGCTAGCGTTTGTTTCCCAGTACTAAATGGAGTTGAATCACACCCTGTTTTTGGTCCTACGAGCAAGAGTTGTTTTCTGGTAAGGAAAGTCACTATTGCGCTCCCATTGTCAGACACAGGGCAAATAGCACTGGCGTCTGTTCCCAGCATGTATAGTGTATTGGACTGAAGAGGATCTACTGTTCTTGTCAGTTTCCTAAGCAGAATTGACCTAGATATGGCCGTATTTGTAGGAAGCACAGTTCTTTTGTTCTGAGCAAACTCACTGCTCTGGCCCTATAGGAAACACAGTAGAGTAGAAGAGTGCTCTTTTCTCAAAAGCAGAGTGTGTTTCTTGTAAGGCGAGCTAGCGTTTGTTTCCCAGTCCTAAATGGAGTTGAATCACATGCAGTTTTTGGTCCTACGAGCAAGAGTTGTTTTCTGGTAAGGAAAGTCACTATTGCGCTCCCTTTGCCATACACAGTGCAAATAGCACTCGCATCTGTTCCCAGCAAGTACAGTGTATTGAACTGAAGAGGAGCTACTGTTCTTGTCACTTTCCTAAGCAGAGTTGAACTAGATATGGCCCATGTGTGTAGGAAGCACAATTCTTTTGTTCTCAGCAAGCTCACTGTTCGGACACCATATGAACCACAGTGAAATAGAAGACTGCTCTTTTCTCAAAAGCAGAGTGTGTTTCTTGTAAGGCGAGCTAGCGTTTGTTTCCCAGTCCTAAATGGAGTTGAATCACATGCAGTTTTTGGTACTACGAGCAAGAGTAGTTTTCTGGTAAGGAAAGTCACTATTGCGCTCCCATTTCCATACACAGTGCAAATAGCACTCGCAACTTTTCCCAGGAAGTACAGTGTATTGGACTGAAGCGGAGCTGCTGTTCTTGTCAGTTTGCTAAGAAGAGTTGAACTAGATATGGCCCCTGTGTGTAGGAAGCACAGTTCTTTTGTTCTGAGCAAGCTCACTGTTCGGACCACATAGGAAACACAGAAGAGTAGAAGAGTGCTCTTTTCTCAAAAGCAGAGTGTGTTTCTTGTAAGGCGAGCTAGTGTTTGTTCCCCAGTCAGAAATGGAGTTGAATCCCATGCAGTTTTTGTTCCTACGAGGAAGAGGTGTTTTCTGATAAGAAGACTCACTATTGCGCTCCTATTTCCATACACAGTACAAATAGGACTCGCGTCTGTTCCCAGCTAGTACAGTGTATTGGACTGAAGAGGAGCTACCGTTCTTGTCAGTTTCCTAAGCAGACTTGAACTAGATATGGCCCATGTGTGTAGGAAGCACAATTCTTTTGTTCTCAGCAAGCTCACTGTTCGGACACCATATGAACCACAGTGAAATAGAAGACTGCTCTTTTCTCAAAAGCAGAGTGTGTTTCTTGTAAGGCGAGCTAGCGTTTGTTTCCCAGTCCTAAATGGAGTTGAATCACATGCAGTTTTTGGTACTACGAGCAAGAGTTGTTTTCTGGTAAGGAAAGTCACTATTGCGCTCCCCTTTCCATACACAGTGCGAATAGCACTCGCATCTTTTCCCAGGAAGTACAGTGTATTGGACTGAAGAGGAGCTACTGTTCTTGTCACTTTCCTAAGCAGAGTTGAACTAGATATGGCCCATGTGTGTAGGAAGCACAATTCTTTTGTTCTCAGCAAGCTCAGTGTTCGGACACCATATGAACCACAGTGAAATAGAAGACTGCTCTTTTCTCAAAAGCAGAGTGTGTTTCTTGTAAGGTGAGCAAGCGTTTGTTTCCCAGTCCTAAATGGAGTTGAAACACATGCAGTTTCTTGTCCTATGAGCAAGAGTTGTTTTCTGGTAAAAAGAGTCACTGTAGTGCTCCCATTTCCATACACAGTGCAAAAAACCCTCGCATCTGTTCCCAGGAAATACAGTGTATTGGACTGAAGCGGAGCTGCTGTTCTTGTCAGTTTGCTAAGCAGAGTTGAACTAGATATGGCCCCTGTGTGTAGGAAGCACAGTTCTTTTGTTCTGAGCAAGCTCACTATTCGGACCACATAGGAAACACAGAAGATTAGAAGAGTGCTCTTTTCTCAAAAGCAGAGTGTGTTTCTTGTAAGGCGAGCTAGTGTTTGTTCCCCAGTCAGAAATGGAGTTGAATCCCATGCAGTTTTTGTTCCTACGAGGAAGAGGTGTTTTCTGATAAGAAGAGTCACTATTGCGCTCCTATTTCTATACACAGTACAAATAGGACTCCTGTCTGTTCCCAGCTAGTACAGTGTATTGGACTGAAGAGGAGCTACCGTTCTTGTCAGTTTCCTAAGCAGAGTTGAACTAGATATGGCCCGTGTGTGTAGGAAGCACAGTTCTTTTGTTCTGAGCAAGCTCACTGTTCGGACCCCATAGGAAACACAGTGGAGCAGAAGAGTGCTCTTTTCTCAAAAGCAGAGTGTGTTTCTTGTAAGGCAAGCTAGCGTTTGTTTCCCAGTACTAAATGGAGTTGAATCACACCCTGTTTTTGGTCCTACGAGCAAGAGTTGTTTTCTGGTAAGGAAAGTCACTATTGCACTCCCATTGTCAGACACAGGGCAAATAGCACTGGCGTCTGTTCCCAGCATGTACAGTGTATTGGACTGAAGAGGATCTACTGTTCTTGTCAGTTTCCTAAGCAGAATTGAACTAGATATGGCTGTATTTGTAGGAAGCACAGTTCTTTTGTTCTGAGCAAGCTCATTGTTCTGGCTCTATAGGAAACACAGTAGAGTAGAAGAGTGCTCTTTTCTCAAAAGCAGAGTGTGTTTCTTGTAAGGCGAGCTAGCGTTTGTTTCCCAGTCCTAAATGGAGTTGAATCACATGCAGTTTTTGGTCCTACCAGCAAGAGTTGTTTTCTGGTAAGGAAAGTCACTATTGCGCTCCCATTTCCATACACAGTGCGAATAGCACTCGCATCTTTTCCCAGGAAGTACAGTGTATTGGACTGAAGAGGAGCTACTGTTCTTGTCACTTTCCTAAGCAGAGTTGAACTAGATATGGCCCGTGTGTGTAGGAAGCACAATTCTTTTGTTCTCAGCAAGCTCACTGTTCGGACACCATATGAACCACAGTGAAATAGAAGAGTGCTCTTTTCTCAAAAGCAGAGTGTGTTTCTTGTAAGGCGAGCTAGCGTTTGTTTCCCAGTCCTAAATGGAGTTGAAACACATGCAGTTTCTTGTCCTATGAGCAAGAGTTGTTTTCTGGTAAAAAGAGTCACTGTTGTGCTCCCATTTACATACACAGTGCAAATAACACTCGCATCTCTTCCCAGGAAGTACAGTGTATTGGACTGAAGCGGAGCTGCTGTTCTTGTCAGTTTGCTAAGCAGAGATGAACTAGATATGGCCCCTGTGTGTAGGAAGCACAGTTCTTTTGTTCTGAGCAAACTCACTGTTCTGGCCCTATAGGAAACACAGTAGAGTAGAAGAGTGCTCTTTTCTCAAAAGCAGAGTGTGTTTCTTGTAAGGCGAGCTAGCGTTTGTTTCCCAGTCCTAAATGGAGTTGAATCCCATGCAGTTTCTGGTCCTACTAGCAAGAGTTGTTTTCTGGTAAGGGAAGTCACTATTGCGCTCCCATTTCCATACACAGTGCAAATAGCACTCGCATCTGTTCCCAGATAGTACAGTGTATTGGACTGAAGCGGAGCTACTGTTCTTGTCAGTTTCCTAAGCAGAGTTGAACTAGATATGGCCCATGTGTGTAGAAAGCACAGTTCTTTTTTTCTGAGCAAGCTCACTGTTCGGACATCATAGGAAAAACAGTCGAGTAGAAGAGTGCTCTTTTCTTAAAAGCAGAGTGTGTTTCTTATAAGGCGAGCTAGCGTTTGTTTCCCAGTCCTAAATGGAGTTGAAACACATGCAGTTTCTTGTCCTATGAGCAAGAGTTGTTTTCTGGTAAAAAGAGTCACTGTTGTGCTCCCATTTCCATACACAGTGCAAATAGCACTCGCATCTGTTCCCAGGAAGTTCACTGTATTGGACTGAAGCGGAGCTGCTGTTCTTGTCAGTTTGCTAAGCAGAGTTGAACTAGATATGGCCATGTGTGAAGGAAGCGTAGTTCTTTTGTTCTGAGCAAGCTCACTGTTCGGACCACATAGGAAACACAGAAGAGTAGAAGAGTGCTCTTTTCTCAAAAGCAGAGTGTGTTTCTTGTAAGGCGAGCTAGTGTTTGTTCCCCAGTCAGAAATGGAGTTGAATCCCATGCAGTTTTTGTTCCTACGAGGAAGAGGTGTTTTCTGATAAGAAGAGTCACTATTGCGCTCCTATTTCTATACACAGTACAAATAGGACTCCCGTCTGTTCCCAGCTAGTACAGTGTATTGGACTGAAGAGGAGCTACCGTTCTTGTCAGTTTCCTAAGCAGAGTTGAACTAGATATGGCCCGTGTGTGTAGGATGCACAGTTCTTTTGTTCTGAGCAAGCTCACTGTTCGGACCCCATAGGAAACACAGTAGAGCAGAAGAGTGCTCTTTTCTCAATGGCAGAGTGTGTTTCTTGTAAGGCAAGCTAGCGTTTGTTTCCCAGTACTAAATGGAGTTGAATCACACCCTGTTTTTGGTCCTACGAGCAAGAGTTGTTTTCTGGTAAGGAAAGTCACTATTGCACTCCCATTGTCAGACACAGGGCAAATAGCACTGGCGTCTGTTCCCAGCATGTACAGTGTATTGGACTGAAGAGGATCTACTGTTCTTGTCAGTTTCCTAAGCAGAATTGAACTAGATATGGCTGTATTTGTAGGAAGCACACTTCTTTTGTTCTGAGCAAACTCACTGTTCTGGCCCTACAGGAAACACAGTAGAGTAGAAGACTGCTCTTTTCTCAAAAGCTGAGTGTGTTTCTTGTAAGGCGAGCTAGCGTTTGTTTCCCAGTCCTAAATGGAGTTGAATCACATCCAGTTTCTGGTCCTACGAGCAAGAGTTGTTTTCTGGTAAGAAGAGTCACTATTGCACTCCCATTTTCATACACAGGACAAATAGCACTGGCGTCTATTCCCAGCATGTACAGTGTATTGGACTGAAGAGGATCTACTGTTCTTTTCAGTTTCCTAAGCAGAATTGAACTAGATATGGCCGTATTTGTATGAAGCACAGTTCTTTTGTTCTGAGCAAGCTCACTGTTCTGGCCCTATAGGAAACACAGTAGAGTAGAAGACAGCTCTTTTCTCAAAAGCAGAGTGTGTTTTTTGTAAGGCGAGTTAGCGTTTGTTTCCCAGTCCTAAATGGAGTTGAATCACATGCAGTTTTTGGTCCTACGAGCAAGAGTTGTTTACTCGTAAGCAAAGTCACTATTGCGTTCCCATTGCCATACACAGTGCAAATAGCACTCGCGTCTGTTCGCAGCAAGTACAGTGTATTGGACTGAAGAGGAGCTACTGTTCTTGTCAGTTTCCTAAGCAGAGTTGAACTAGATATGTCCCGTGTGTGTAGGAAGCACAGTTCTTTTGTTCTGAGTAAGCTCAATGTTCGGACACCATATGAACCACAGTAGAATAGAAGACTGCTCTTTTCTCAAAAGCAGAGTGTGTTTCTTGTAAGGCGAGCTAGCTTTTGTTTCCCAGTCCTAAATGGAGTTGAATCACATGCAGTTTTTGGTCCTACGAGCAAGAGTTGTTTTCTCGTAATCAAAGTCACTATTGCGCTCCCATTGCCATACACAGTGCAAATAGCACTCGCGTCTGTTCCCAGCAAGTACAGTGTATTGGACTGAAGAGGAGCTACTGTTCTTGTCAGTTTCCTAAGCAGAGTTGAACTAGATATGGCCCATGTGTGTAGGAAGCCCAGTTCTTTTGTTCTGAGCAACCTCAATGTTCAGACCCCATATGAACCACAGTAGAATAGAAGACTGGTCTTTTCTCAAAAGCAGAGTGTGTTTCTTCTAAGGCGAGCTAGCGATTGTTTCCCAGTTCTAAATGGAGTTGAATCACATGTAGTTTTTGGTCCTAAGAGCAAGAGTTGTTTTCTGGTATGGAAGTCACTATTGCGCTCCCTTTGCCATACACAGTGCAAATAGCACTCGCGTCTGTTCGCAGCAAGTACAGTGTATTGGACTGAAGAGGAGCTACTGTTCTTGTCAGTTTCCTAAGCAGAGTTGAACTAGATATGGCCCATGTGTGTAGGAAGCACAGTTCTTTTGTTCTGAGCAAGCTCACTGTTCGGACCCCATAGGAAACACTGTAGAGTAGAAGAGTGCTCTTTTCTCAAAAGCAGAGTGTGTTTCTTGTAAGGCAAGCTAGCGTTTGTTTCCCAGTACTAAATGGAGTTGAATCACACCCTGTTTTTGGTCCTACGAGCAAGAGTTGTTTTCTGGTAAGCAAAGTCACTATTGCACTCCCATTGTCAGACACAGGGCAAATAGCACTGGCGTCTGTTCCCAGCATGTACAGTGTATTGGACTGAAGAGGATCTACTGTTCTTGTCAGTTTCCTAAGCAGAATTGAACTAGATATGGCTGTATTTGTAGGAAGCACAGTTCTTTTGTTCTGAGCATGCTCACTGTTCTGGCTCTATAAAAAACACAGTAGAGTAGAAGACTGCTCTTTTCTCAAAAGCAGAGTGTGTTTCTTGTAAGGCGAGCTAGCGTTTGTTTCCCAGTCCTAAATGGAGTTGAATCCCATGCAGTTTCTGGTCCCACCAGCAAGAGTTGTTTTCTGGTAAGGAAAGTCACTATTGCGCTCCCATTTCCATACACAGTGCAAATAGCACTCGCATCTGTTCCCAGCCAGTACAGTGTATTGGACTGAAGCGAAGCTACTGTTCTTGTCAGTTTTCTAAGCAGAGTTGAACTAGATATGGCCGATGTGTGTAGGAAGCACAATTCTTTTGTTCTCAGCAAGCTCACTTTTCGGACACCATATGAACCACAGTGAAATAGAAGACTGCTCTTTTCTCAAAAGCAGAGTGTGTTTCTTGTAAGGCGAGCTAGCGTTTGTTTCCCAGTCCTAAATGGAGTTGAATCACATGCAGTTTTTGGTACTACGAGCAAGAGTTGTTTTCTGGTAAGGAAAGTCACTATTGCGCTCCCATTTCCATACCCAGTGCGAATAGCACTCGCATCTTTTCCCAGGAAGTATAGTGTATTGGACTGAAGAGGAGCTACTGTTCTTGTCACTTTCCTAAGCAGAGTTGAACTAGATATGGCCCATGTGTGTAGGAAGCACAATTCTTTTGTTCTCAGCAAGCTCTCTGTTCGGACACCATATGAACCACAGTGAAATAGAAGACTGCTCTTTTCTCAAAAGCAGAGTGTGTTTCTTGTAAGGCGAGCTAGCGTTTGTTTCCCAGTCCTAAATGGAGTTGAATCACATGCAGTTTTTGGTACTACGAGCAAGAGTTGTTTTTTGGTAAGGAAAGTCACTATTGCGCTCCCATTTCCATACACAGTGCGAATAGCACTTGCATCTTTTCCCAGGAAGTACAGTGTATTGGACTGAAGAGGAGCTACTGTTCTTGTCACTTTCCTAAGCAGAGTTGAACTAGATATGGCCCGTGTGTGTAGGAAGCACAATTCCTTTGTTCTCAGCAAGCTCACTGTTCGGACACCATATGAACCACAGTGAAATAGAAGACTGCTCTTTTCTCAAAAGCAGAGTGTGTTTCTTGTAAGGCGAGCTAGCGTTTGTTTCCCAGTCCTAAATGGAGTTGAATCCCATGCAGTTTCTGGTCCTACTAGCAAGAGTTGTTTTCTGGTAAGGGAAGTCACTATTGCGCTCCCATTTCCATACACAGTGCAAATAGCACTCGCATCTGTTCCCAGATAGTACAGTGTATTGGACTGAAGCGGAGCTACTGTTCTTGTCAGTTTCCTAAGCAGAGTTGAACTAGATATGGCGCCTGTGTGTAGAAAGCACAGTTCTTTTTTTCTGAGCAAGCTCACTGTTCGGACATCATAGGAAAAACAGTCGAGTAGAAGAGTGCTCTTTTCTTAAAAGCAGAGTGTGTTTCTTATAAGGCGAGCTAGCGTTTGTTTCCCAGTCCTAAATGGAGTTGAAACACATGCAGTTTCTTGTCCTATGAGCAAGAGTTGTTTTCTGGTAAAAAGAGTCACTGTTGTGCTCCCATTTCCATACACAGTGCAAATAGCACTCGCATCTGTTCCCAGGAAGTTCAGTGTATTGGACTGAAGGGAGCTGCTGTTCTTGTCAGTTTGCTAAGCAGAGTTGAACTAGATATGGCCATGTGTGAAGGAAGCGTAGTTCTTTTGTTCTGAGCAAGCTCACTGTTCGGACCACATAGGAAACACAGAAGAGTAGAAGAGTGCTCTTTTCTCAAAAGCAGAGTGTGTTTCTTGTAAGGCGAGCTAGTGTTTGTTCCCCAGTCAGAAATGGAGTTGAATCCCATGCAGTTTTTGTTCCTACGAGGAAGAGGTGTTTTCTGATAAGAAGAGTCACTATTGCGCTCCTATTTCTATACACAGTACAAATAGGACTCGCGTCTGTTCCCAGCTAGTACAGTGTATTGGACTGAAGAGGAGCTACCGTTCTTGTCAGTTTCCTAAGCAGAGTTGAACTAGATATGGCCCGTGTGTGTAGGATGCACAGTTCTTTTGTTCTGAGCAAGCTCACTGTTCGGACCCCATAGGAAACACAGTAGAGCAGAAGAGTGCTCTTTTCTCAATGGCAGAGTGTGTTTCTTGTAAGGCAAGCTAGCGTTTGTTTCCCAGTACTAAATGGAGTTGAATCACACCCTGTTTTTGGTCCTACGAGCAAGCGTTGTTTTCTGGTAAGGAAAGTCACTATTGCACTCCCATTGTCAGACACAGGGCAAATAGCACTGGCGTCTGTTCCCAGCATGTACAGTGTATTGGACTGAAGAGGATCTACTGTTCTTGTCAGTTTCCTAAGCAGAATTGAACTAGATATGGCTGTATTTGTAGGAAGCACACTTCTTTTGTTCTGAGCAAACTCACTGTTCTGGCCCTATAGGAAACACAGTAGAGTAGAAGACTGCTCTTTTCTCAAAAGCTGAGTGTGTTTCTTGTAAGGCGAGCTAGCGTTTGTTTCCCAGTCCTAAATGGAGTTGAATCACATCCAGTTTCTGGTCCTACGAGCAAGAGTTGTTTTCTGGTAAGAAGAGTCACTATTGCACTCCCATTTTCATACACAGGACAAATAGCACTGGCGTCTATTCCCAGCATGTACAGTGTATTGGACTGAAGAGGATCTACTGTTCTTTTCAGTTTCCTAAGCAGAATTGAACTAGATATGGCCGTATTTGTATGAAGCACAGTTCTTTTGTTCTGAGCAAGCTCACTGTTCTGGCCCTATAGGAAACACAGTAGAGTAGAAGACAGCTCAACTCCTTTTAGGACTGGGAAACAAATGATAGCTTGCCTTACAAGAAACACACTCTGCTTTTGAGAAAAGAGCACTCTTCTACTCTACTGTGTTTCCTATAGGCCCAGAACAGTGAGCTGGCTCAGAACAAAATAATGTGCTTCATACACACACGGGCCATATCTAGTTCAACTCTGCATAGGAAACTGACAAGAACAGTAGCTCTTCTTCAGTCCAATACACTGTACTTGCTGGGAACACACGCCAGTGCTATTTGCACTGTGTATGACAATGGGAGCGCAATAGTGACTCTTCTAACCACAAAACAACTCTTGCTCGTAGGACCAGAAACTGCAAGTGATTCAACTCCATTTAGGACTGGGAAATAAATGCTAGCTTGCCTTACAAAAACACACTCTGCTTTTGAGAAAAGAGCACTCTTCAACTCTACTGTGTTTCCTATGGTGTCCGAACAGTGAGCTTGCTCAGAACAAAAGGACTGTGCTTCCTATACACACGGGCCATATCTAGTTGAACTGTGCTTAGGAAACTGACAAGAACAAGAGCTCCTCTTCAGTCCAATACACTGTACTTGCTGGGAACAGACGCGAGTGCTATTTGCACTGTGTAATGCAATGGGTACGCAATAGTGACTTCCCTTACCAGAAAACAACTCTTGCTCATAGGACCCAAAACTGCATGTTATTCAACTCCATTTACGACTGGGAAATAAACGCGAGCTCGCCTTACAAGAAACACACTCTGCTTTTGAGAAAAGAGCACTCTTCTCCTCTACTGTGTTTCCTATAGGGCCAGAAGAGTGAGCTTGCTCAGAACAAAAGAACTGTGCTTACTACACACACGGGCCATATCTAGTTCAACTCTGCTTAGGAAACTGACAAGAACAGTAGCTCTTCTTCAGTCCAATACACTGTACTTGCTGGGAACAGACGCGAGTGCTATTTACACTGAGTACAGCAATGGGAGCACAATAGTGTCTCTTCGTACCAGAAAACAACTCTTGCTCTTAGGACCAGAAACTGCATGTGATTCAACGTCACTTAGGACTGGGAAACAAACGCTAGCTCCCCTTACAAGAAACAAGCTCTGCTTTTGAGAAAAGAGCACTCTTCTACTCTACTGTGTTTCCTATAGGGAAAGTTGAGTGAGCTTGCTCATAACAAAAGAACTGTGCTTCCGACACACATGGCCATATCCAGTTCAATTCTGCTTAGGAAACTGACAAGAACATTAGCTCCTCTTCAGTCCAATAAACTCTACATGCTGGGAACAGACGCCAGTGCTATTTGGCCTGTGTATGACAATGGGAGCATAATAGTGTCTCTTCTATCAGAAAACGACTCTTGCTCATAGGACCAGAAACTGCATGGGATTCAACTCCATTTAGGACTGGGAAACAAACGCTAGCTCGCCTTACAAGAAACACACTCTGCTTTTGAGAAAAGAGCACTCTTCTACTCTACTGTGTTTCCTATAGCGCCAGAACAGTGAGCTTGCTCAGAACAAAAGAACTGTGCTTCCTACACACACGGGCCATATCTAGTTCAACTCTGCTTAGGAAACTGACTAGAACAGTAGCTCCTCTTCAGTCCAATACACTGTACTTGCTGGGAACAGACGCGAGTGCTATTTGCACTGTGTACAGGAATGGGAGTGCAATAGTGACTCTTCTTACCAGAAAACAACTCTTGCTCGTAGGACCAGAAACTGCATGTGATTCAACTCCACTTAGGACTGCGAAACAAACGCTATCTTGCCTTACACGAAACAAGCTCTGCTTTTGAGAAAAGGGCACACTTCTACTCTATTGTGTTTCCTATGGGGTCCGAACAGTGAGCTTGCTCAGAAAAAAAGAACTGTGCTTCCTACACACACGGGCCATATCTAGTTCAACTCTGCTTAGGAAACTGACAAGAACAGTAGCTCCTCTTCAGTCCAATACACTGTACTTGATTGGAACAGACGCAAGTGCTATTAGTACTGTGTATGCCAATGGGAGCGTAATAGTGACACTTCTTACCAAAAAACAACTCTACTCGTAGGATCCAGAAACTGCATGTGATTCAACTTCATTTAGGACTGGGAAACAAAAGGTAGCTCGCCTTACAAGAAACACACTCTGCTTTTGAGAAAATAGCACTCTTCTTCTCTACTATGTGTCCTATGGGGTCCGAACAGTGAGCTTGCTCAGAACAAAAGAACTGTGCTTCCGACACACACGGGCCATATCTAGTTCAACTCTGCTTAGGAAACGGAGTAGAACAGTAGCTCCTCTTCAGTCCAATACACTGTACTTGCTGGGAACAGACGCGAGTGCTATTTGCACTGTGTACAGCAATGGGAGTGCAATAGTGACTCTTCTTACCAGAAAACAACTCTTGCTCGTAGGACCAGAAACTGCATGTCATTCAAGTCCATTTAGGACTGGGAAACAAACGCTAGCTCGCTTTACAAGAAACACACTCTGCTTTTGAGAAAAGAGCACACTTCTACTCTACTGTGTTTCCTATGTGGTCCGAACAGTGATCTTGCTCAGAACAAAATATCTGTGCTTCCTACACACACATGGCCATATCTAGTTCAACTCTGCTTAGGAAACTGACAAGAACAGTAGCTCCTCTTCAGTCCAATACACTGTACTTGCTGGGAGCAGACGCAAGTGCTATTTGCACTGTGTATGGCAATGGGAACTCAATAGTGACTTTCCTTACCAGAAAAAAACTCTTGCTCTTAGGACCAAAAACTGCATGTGATTCAACTCCATTTAGGACTGGGAAACAAACGCTAGCTCGCCTTAAAAGAAACACACTCTGCTTTTGAGAAAAGGGTACTCTTCTACTCTACTGTGTTTCTTATGGCGTCAGAACAGTGAGGTTGCTCAGAACAAAAGAACTGTGCTTCCTACACACACGGGCCATATCTAGTTCAACTCTGCTTAGGAAACTGACAAGAACAGTAGCTCCTCTTCAGTCCAATACAAAGTACTTGCTGGGAACAGACGCCAGTGCTATTTGCCCTGTGTATGACAATGGGAGCACAATAGTTACTCTTCTTCCCACAAAACAACTCTAGCTCTTAGGACCAGAAACTGCATGTGATTCAACTCCATTTAGGACTGGGAAACAAATGCTAGCTCGCCTTACAAGAAACACACTCTGCTTTTGAGAAAAGAGCACTCTTCCACTCTACTGTGTTTCCAATAGGGCCTGAATAGTGAGCTTGCTCAGAACAAAAGAACCTTGCTTCCTACACACACGGGCTATATCTAGTTCAACTCTGCTTAGGAAACTGACAAGAACAGTCGCTCCTCTTCAGTCCAATACACTGTAAATGCTGGGAACAGACGCCAGTGCTATTTGCGCTGTGTATGATAATGGGAGCGCAATAGTGACTCTTCTTACCAGAAAACAACTCTTGCTCGTAGGACCAGAACCTGCATGTGATTCAACTCCATTTAGAACTGGGATCCAAACACTAGCTCACCTTACAATAAACACACTCTTCTTTTGAGAAAAGAGCACTCTTCTACTCTACTGTGTTTCCTATGGGTTCCGAACAGTGAGCTTGCTCCAAACAAAAGAACCGTGCTTCCAACACACACGGGCCATATCTAGTTCAACTCTGCTTAGGAAACTGACAAGAACAGTAGATCCTCTTCAGTCCAATACACTGTACTTGCTGGGAACAGACACCAGTGCTATTTGCACTGTGAATGTCAATGGGAGCGCAATAGTGAGTCTTCTTACCAGAAAACAACTCTTGCTCGTAGGAACAAAAACTGCATGTGATTCAACTCCATTTAGGACTGGGAAACAAATGCTAGCTCGCCTTATAAGAAACACACATTGCTTTTGAGAAAAGAGCACTCTTCTACTCTACTGTGTTTCCTATAGCGCCAGAACACTGTGCTTGCTCAGAACAAAAGAACTGTGCTTCCTACACACACGGGCCATATCTAGTTCAACTCTGTTTAGTAAACTGACAAGAACAGTAGATCCTCTTCAGTCCAATACACTGTACATTCTGGGAACAGACGCCAGTGGTATTTGCACTGTGTACGGCAATGGGAGCACAAGAGTGACACTTTTTACCAGAAAACAACTCTTGCTCATAGGACCAGAAACTGCATGTGATTCAACTCTATTTACGACTGTGAAACAAACACCAGCTCGCCTTACAAGAAAGACACTCTGCTTTTGAGAAAAGAGCACTCTTCTACTCTACTGTGTTTCCTATTGGGCCAGAACAGTGAGATTACTCAGAACAAAAGAACTGTGCTTCCTGCACACGGGCCATATCTAGTTCAACTCTGCTTAGGAAACTGACTAGAACAAAAAACACACTCTGCTTTTGAGAAAAGGGTACTCTTCTACTCTACTGTGTTTCTTATGGCGTCAGAACAGTGAGGTTGCTCAGAACAAAAGAACTGTGCTTCCTACACACACGGGCCATATCTAGATCAATTCTGCTTAGGAAACTGACAAGGACAGTAGATCCTCTTCAGTCCAATACACTGTACATGCTGGGAATAGGCGCCAGTGCTATTTGCCCTGTGTATGACAATGGGAGCGCAATAGTGACTCTTCTTACCAGAAAACAACTCTTGCTCGTAGGACCAGAAACTGCATGTGATTCAACTCCATTTAGGACCTCGAAACAAACGCTAGCTCGCCTTACAAGAAACACACTCTGCTTTTGAGAAAAGAGCACTCTTCTACTCTACTGTGTTTCCTAGGGACCAAACAGTGAGCTTGCTCAGAACAAAAAAACTGTGCTTCCTACACACACGGGCCATATCTAGTTCAACTCTGCTTAGGAAACTGACAGGAACAGTAGCTCCTCTTCAGTCCAATACACTGTACTTGCTGGGAACAGACGCGAGTGCTATTGGCACTGTGTAGGGGAATGGGAGCGCAATAGTGACTTTCCTTACCAGAAAACAACTCTTGCTCATGGGACCAAAAACTGCATGTGATTCAACTCCATTTAGGACTGGGAAACAAACGCTAGCTCGCCTTACAAAGAACACACTCTGCTTTTGAGAAAAGAGCACTCTTTTACTATACTGTGTTTTCTATAGAGCCAAAACAGTGAGCTTGCTTAGAACAAAAGAACTGTGCTTCCTAAAAACACGGCCATATCTAGTTCAATTCTGCTTAGGAAACTGACAATAACAGCAGATCCTCCTCAGTCCAATACACTGTACATGCTGTGAACAGACGCCAGTGCTATTTGTTATGTGTATGACAATGGGAGCGCAATAGTGACTCTTCTTACCAGAAGACAACTTTTGCTCGTAGGACCAGAAACTGCATGTGATTCAACTCCATTTAGGACTGGGAAACAAACACTAGCTCGCCTTTCAAGAAACACACTCTGCTTTTAAGAAAAGAGCACTCTTCTAGTCTACTGTGTTTTCTATAGAGCCAAAACAGTGAGCTTGTTCATAACAAAAGAACTGTGCCTTCTACACACACGTGCCATATCTAGTTCAATTCTGCTTAAGAAACTGACAATAACAGTAGATCCTCCTCAGTCCAATACACTGTACATGCTGTGAACAGACGCCAGTGCTATTTGTAATGTGTATGACAATGGGAGCGCAATAGTGACTCTTCTTACCAGAAGACAACTTTTGCTCGTAGGACCAGAAACTGCATGTGATTCAACTCCATTTAGGTCTGGGAAACAAACACTAGCTCGCCTTTCAAGAAACACACTCTGCTTTTGAGAAAAGAGCACTCTTCTACTCTACTGTGTTTTCTATAGAGCCAAAACAGTGAGCTTGTTCAGAACAAAAGAACTGTGCCTTCTACACACACGAGCCATATCTAGTTCAATTCTGCTTAGGAAACTGACAATAACAGTAGATCCTACTCAGTCCAATACACTGTACATGCTGGGAACAGACGCCAGTGCTATTTGAAATGTATATGACAATGGGAGCGCAATAGTGACTCTTCATACCAGAAGACAACTCTTGCTCGTAGGAGCATAAACTGCATTTGATTCAACTCCATTTAGGACTGGGAAACAAAGGCTAGCTCGCCTTACAAGAAACACACTCTGCTTTTGAGAAAAGAGCACTCTTCTACTCTTAGGTGTTTCCTTTGTGGTCCAAACAGTGAGCTTGCTCAGAACAAAAGAACTGTGCTTCCTACACACACGGGCCATATCAGTTCAACTCTACTTAGGAAACTGACAAGAACAGTATCTCCTCTTCATCCCATACACTGTACTTTCCTGGGAACAGACACGAGTGCTATTTGGACTGTATATGGCAATGGGAGCGCAATAGTAACTCTTTTTACCAGAAAACAACTTTTGCTCGTAGGACCAGAAACTCCATGGGATTCAACTCGATTTAGGACTGCGAAACAAATGCTAGCTCGCCTTACAACAAACACACTCTGCTTTTGAGAAAAGAGCCCTCTTCTACTCTAAAGTGTTTCCAATGGGGTACGAACAGTGAGCTTGCTCAGAACAAAGGAACTGTGCTTCCTACACACACGAGCCATATCTAGTTCAACTCTCCTTAGGAAACTGACAGAAACAGTAGCTCCTCTTCAGTCCAATACACCGTACTTGCTGAGAACATACGCCAGTGCTATTTGCCCTGTGTATGACAATGGGAGCGCAATAGTGACTCTTCTTACCAGAAAACAACTCTTGCTCGTAGGACCAAAAACTGCATGTGATTCAACTCCATTTAGGACTGGGAAACAAAGGCTGGCTCACCTTACAAGAAACACACTCTGCTTTTGAGAAAAGAGCACTCTTCTAATCTACTGTGTTTCCTATAGGGCCAAAACAATGAGCTTGCTCAGAACAAAAGAACTGTGCTTCGTACACACACGGTCATATATAGTTCAATTCTGCTTATGAAACTGACAAGAATAGTAGATCCTCTTCAGTCCAACACTCTGTAGTTGCTGGGAACAGACATGAGTGCTATTTGCCCAGTGTATGACAATGGGAGGGCAATAGTGACTCTTTTACCAGAAAACAATTCTTGCTCGTAGGACCAGAAACTGCATGTGATTCAACTCCATTTAGGACTCGGAAACAAAGGCTAGCTCGCCTTACAAGAAACACACTCTGCTTTTGAGAAAAGAGCACTCATCTACTCTACTGATTTTCCTATAAGGCCAGAACAGTGAGCTTGCTCAGAACAAAAGAACTGTGCTTCCTACACACAGGGGCCATATCTACATCAATTCTGCTTAGGAAACTGACAAGAACAATAGATCCTCTTCAGTCCAATACACTGTACATGCTGGGAATAGACGCCAGTGCTATTCGCCCTGTGTATGACAATGGGAGCGCAATAGTGACTCTTCTTACCAGAAAACAACTCTTGCTCGTAACACCAAAAACAACATGTGAGTCAACTCCATTTATGACTGGGAAACAAAGGCTAGCTCGCCTTACAAGAAACATACTCTGCTTTTGAGAAAAGAGCCCTCTTTAATCTAAAGTGTTTCCTATAGGATCCAAACAGTGAGCTTGCTCAGAACAAAAGAACTGTGCTTCCTACACACACTTGCCATATCTAGTTCAACTCTGCTTAGGAAACTGACAAGAACAGTAGCTCCTCTTCAGTCCAATACACTGTACTTGCTGGGAACAGACGCGAGTGCTCTTTGCTCTGTGTATTGCAATAGGAGCGTTATAGTGTCTCTTCTTACCACAAAACAACTCTTGCTGGTAGGACCAGAAACTTTATGTGATTCAACTCCATTTAGGATGGAAAAACAAACGCTAGCTCGCCTTACAAGAAACACACGCTGCTTTTGAGAAAAGGGCACTCTTCTACTCTACTGTTTTTCTTATGGGGTCAGAACAATGAGCTTTCTCAGAACAGATGAACTGTGCTTCCTACACACATGGGCCATATCTAGATCAATTCTGCTTAGGAAACTGACAAGGACAGTAGATCCTCTTCAGTCCAGTACACTGTACATGCTGGGAACAGACGCCAGTACTATTTGCCCTGTGTATGACATATGGAGCACAATAGTGACTCTTCTTACCAGAAAACAAATCTTGCTCGTAGGACCAGAAACTGCATGTAATTCAACTCCATTTAGGATTGGGAAACAAACGCTAGCTCGCCTTACAAGAAACACACTCTGCTTTTGAGAAAAGAGCCCTCTTCTAATCTAAAGTGTTTCCTATGGGGTCCGAACAGTGAGCTTGCTCAGAACAAAAGAACTGTGCTTCCTACACACAGGAGCCATATCTAGTTCAACTCTGCTTAGGACACTGACAAGAACAGTAGCTCCTCTTCAGTCCAATACACTGTAATTCCTGCAAAGAGACGCGAGTGCTATTTGCACTGTGTATGGCAATGGGAGCGTAATAGTGACTCTTCTTACCAGAAAACAACTCTTGCTCATAGGACCAGAAACTGCATGGGATTCAACTCCATTTGTGACTGGGAAACAAACATTAGCTCGCCTTACGAGAAACAGACTCTGCTTTTGAGAAAAGAGCACTCTTCTACTCTACTGTGTTTCCTATGGGATCCGAACAGTGAGCTTGCTCAGAACAAAAGAACTGTGCTTCCTACACACACGGGCCATATCTAGTTCAGCTCTGATTAGGAAACTGACAAGAACAGTAGCTCCTCTTCAGTCCAATACACTGTACTTGCTGGGAACAGACTCGAGTGCTATTTGCACTGTGTAAAGGAATGGGAGCACAATAGTGACTTTCCTTACCAGAAAACAACTCATGCTCATGGGACCAAAAACTGCATGTGATTCAACTCCATTTAGGACTGGGAAACAAACACTAGCTCGCCTTACAAGAAACATACTCTGCTTTTGAGAAAAGAGCACTCTTCTATTCTACTGTGTTTTCTATAGAGCCAAAAGAGTGAGCTTGCTCAGAACAAAAGAACTGTGCTTCCTACACACACGGTCATATCTACTTCAATTCTGCTTATGAAACTGACAAGAATAGTAGATCCTCTTCAGTCCAATACTCTGCATTTGCTGGAAACAGACGCGAGTGCTATTTGCCCAGTGTATGACAATGGGAGGGCAATAGTGACTCTTCTTACCAGAAAACAATTCTTGCTCGTAGGACCAGAAACTGCATGTGATTCAACTCCATTTAGGATTGGGAAACTAATGCTAGCTCACCTTACAAGAAACACACACTGCTTTTGAGAAACGGGCACTCTTCTACTCTACTGTTTTTCTTATGGGGTCAGAACAATGAGCTTTCTCAGAACAGAAGAACTATGCTTCCTACACACGGGCCATATCTAGATCAATTCTGCTTAGGAAACTGACAAGGACAGTAGATCCTCTTCAGTACAATACACTGTACATGCTGGGAACAGACGCAAGTGCTATTTGACCTGTGTATGACATATGGAGCACAATAGTGACTCTTCTTACCAGAAAACAACTCTTGCTCATAGGACCAGAAACTGCATGTAATTCAACTCCATTTAGGATTGGGAAACAAACGCTAGCTCGCCTTACAAGAAGCACACTCTGCTTTTGAGAAAAGAGCAATCTTCTAATCTAATGTGTTTCCAATAGGGTCCGAACAGTGAGCTTGCTCAGAACAAAAGAACTGTGCTTCCTACACACACGACCATATCTAGTTCAACTCTGCTTAGAAAACTGACAAGAACAGTAGCTCCTCTTCAGTCCAATACACTGTAATTCCTGCGAAGAGACGCGAATGCTATTTGCACTGTGTATGGCAATGGGAGCGTAATAGTGACTCTTCTTACCAGAAAACAACTCTTGGTCATAGGACCAGAAACTGCATGGGATTCAACTCCATTTCTGACTGGGAAACAAACACTAGCTCGCCTTACAAGAAACAGACTCTGCTTTTGAGAAAAGAGCACTCTTCTACTCTACTGTGTTTCCTATGGGATCCGAACAGTGAGCTTGCTCAGAACCAAAGAACTGTCCTTCCTACACACACGGGCCATATCTAGTTCAACTCTGATTAGGAAACTGACAAGAACAGTAGCTCCACTTCAGTCCAATACAGTGTATTTGCTGGGAACAGACGCGAGTGCTATTTGCACTGTGTAGGGGAATGGGAGAACAATAGTGACTTTCCTTACCAGAAAACAACTCATGCTCATGGAAACAAAAACTGCATGTGATTCAACTCCATTTAGGACTGGGACACAAACGCTAGCTCACCTTACAAGAAACACACACTGCTTTTGAGAAAAGAGCACTCTTCTACTCTACTGTGTTTTCTATAGAGCCAAAACAGTGAGCTTGCTCAGAACAAAAGAACTGTACTTCCTAAACACACGGCCATACCTAGTTCAATTCTGCTTAGGAAACTGACAATAACAGTGGATCCTCTTCAGTCCAATACACTGTACATGCTGGAAACAGACGCCAGTGCTATTTGTAATGTGTATGACAATGGGAGCACAATAGTGACTCTTCTTACCAGAAAACAACTCTTGCTCGTAGGACCAGAAACTGCATGTGATTCAACTCCATTTAGGACTCCGAAACAAACACTAGCTTGCCTTACAAGAAACACACTCTGCTTTTGAGAAAAGAGCACTCTTCTACTCTACTGTGTTTCCTTTGGGGTCCAAACAGTGAGCTTGCTCAGAACAAAAGAACTGTGCTTCCTACACACACACCCATATCTAGTTCAATTCTGCTTAGGAAACTGACAAGAACAGTAGCTCCTCTTCAGTCCAGTACACTGTACTTGCTGGGAACAGACGCGAGTGCTATTTGCACTGTGTATGGCAATGGGAGCAAAATAGTGACTTTCCTTACCAGAAAAAAACTCTTGCTCGTAGGACCAAAAACTGCATGTGATTCAACACCATTTGGGACTGGGAAACAAACGCTAGCTCGCCTTACAAGAAACACACTCTGCTTTGAGAAAAGAGCACTCTTCTACTCTACTGTGTTTCCTATGTGGACCGAACAGTGTGCTTGCTCAGAACAAAAGAACTGTGCTTCCTATACACACGGCCCATATCTAGTTCAAGTCTGCTTAGGATACTGACAAGAACAGTAGCTCATCTTTAGTCCAATACACTGTACTTCCTGGGAACAGAAGCGAGTGCTATTTTCACTGTGTATGGCAATGAGAGCGCAAAAGTGACTCTTCTTACCAGAAAACAACTCTTGCTGATAGGACCAGAAACTACATGGGATTCAACTCCATTTCTGACTGGGAAACAAACACTAGCTCGCCTTACAAAAACTCACTCTGCTTTTGAGAAAAGAGCACTCTTCTAGTTACTGTGTTTCCTATAGGGCCAGAAGAGTGAGCTTGCTCAGAACAAAAGAACTGTGCTTCCTACACACACGGCCATATCTAGTTCAATTCTGCTTAGGAACCTGACAAGAACAGTAGATCCTCTTCAGTCCAATACACTGTACTTGCTGGGAAGAGACGCCAGTGCTATTTGTCCTGTGTATGGCAATGGCAGCGCAATAGTGACTCTTCTTACCATAAAACAACTCTTGCTCGTAGGACCAGAAACTGCATGTGATTCAACTCCATTTAGGACTGGGAAACAAACGCTCGCTAGCCTTACAAGAAACACACTCTGCTTTAGAGAAAAGAGCACTCTTCTACTCTACTTGTTTCCTATAGGGCCAGAACAGTGAGCTTGCTCAGAACAAAAGAACTGTGCTTCCTACACACACGTGACATATCTAGTTCAACTCTACTTAGGAAACTGACAAGAACAGTAGCTCCTCTTCAGTCTCATACACTGTACTTGCTGGGAACAGACGCATGTTCTATTTGCACTGTGTATGGCAATGGGAGCGCAATAGTGACTTTCCTTACCAGAAAACAACTCTTGCTCGTAGGACCAGAAACTGCATGTGATTCAACTCCATTTATGACTGGGAAACAAACGCTAGCTTGTCTTACAAGAAACACACTTTGCTTTTGAGAAAAGAGCACTCTTCTACTCTACTGTGCTTCCTATTGGGTCCGAACAGTGAGCTTGCTCAGAACAAAAGAACAGTGCTTCCTACACACACGGCCATATCTAGTTCAACTCTGCTTAGGAAACTGACAAGAACAGTAGCTCCTCTTCTGTCCAATACACTGTACTTGCGGGGAACAGACGCGAGTGCTATTTGCACTGTATATGGCAATTGGAGCACAATAGTGTGTCGTCTTACCAGAAAACAACTCTTGTTTGTAGGACAAAAAACTGCATGTGACTCAACTCCATTTAAGACTGGGAAACAAACGCTAGCTCGCCTTCCAAGAAACACATTCTGCTTTTGAGAAAAGAGCACTCTTCTATTCTACTGTGTTTCCTATGTGTTCTGAACAGTGAGCTTGCTCAGAACAAAAAAACTGTGCTTCCTACACACACGGCCATATCTAGTTCAAGTCTGCTTAGGAACCTGACAAGAACAGTAGCGCCTGTTCAGTCCAATACACTGTACTTGCTGGGAACAGACGACAGTGCTATTTGTCCTGTGTATGGCAATGGCAGCAAAATAGTGACTCTTCTTACCAGAAAACAACTCTAGCTCATAGGACCAGAAACTGCAAGGGATTCAACTCCATTTAGGACTGGGAAACAAACGCTAGCTCGCCTTACAAGAAACACACTCTGCTTTTGAGAAAAGAGCACTCTTCTACATTACTGTGTTTCCTATGGGGTCCGAACACTGAGCTTGCTCAGAACAAAAGAACTGTGCTTCCTACACACACGGGACATATCTCGATCAACTCTGCTAAGGAAACTGACAAGAACAGTAGCTTCTCTTCAGTCTGATACACTGTACTTGCTGCGAACAGACGCGAGTGCTATTTGCACTGTGTATGACAATGGGAGCGCAATAGTGACTTTCCATACCAGAAAACATCTCTTGCTCATAGTACCAGAACCTGCCTGTGATTGAACTCCATTTGTGGCTGGGAAACAAACGCTAGCTCGCCTTACAAGAAACACACTCTACTTTTGAGAAAGGAGCACTCTTCTACTCTACTGTGTTTCCTATATGGCCAGAACAGTGAGCTTGCTCCAAACAAAAGAACTGTGCTTCCTACACACGGGCCATATCTAGATCAATTCTGCTTAGGAAACTGACAAGAACAGTAGCGCCTCTTCAGTCCGATACACTGTACTGCTGGGAACAGATGCGAGTGCTATTTGCACTGTGGATGGCAATGGGAGCGCAATAGTGACTTTCCTTACCAGAAAACAACTCTTGCTCCTAGGACCAGAAACTGCATGTGATTCAACTCCATTTAGGACTGGGAAACAAATGCTAGCTCGCCTTACATGAAACACACTCTGCTTTTGAGAAAAGAGTACTCTTCTACTCTACTGTGTTTCCTATGTGGTCCGAAGAGTGAGCTTTCTAAGAACAAAAGAACTGTGCTTCCTACACACACGGGCCATATCTAGTTCAACTCTGCTTAGGAAACTGACAAGAACAGTAGCTCCTCTTCAGTCCAATACACTGTACTTGCGGGGAACAGACGCGAATGCTATTTGCACTGTGTATGGCAATTGGAGCACATAGTGACTCGTCTTACCAGAAAACAACTCTTGCTCGTAGGACAAAAAACTGCATGTGACTCAACTCCATTTAGGACTGGGAAGCAAACGCTAGCTCGCCTTCCAAGAAACACACTCTGCTTTTGAGAAAAGAGCACTCTTCTAGTCTACTGTGTTTCCTTTAGGGCGAGAACAGTGAGCTTGCTCAGAACAAAAGAACTGTGCTTCCTACACACACGGCCATATCTAGTTCAATTCTGCTTAGGAACCTGACAAGAACAGTAGCTCCTCTTCAGTCCAATACACTGTACTTGCTGGGAACAGACTTGAGTGCTATTTGCACTGTGTATGGCAATGGGAGCGTAATTTTGACTCTTCATACCAGAAAACAACTCTTGCTCGTAGGATCAGAAACTGCGTAGGATTCAACTCCATTTTTGACTGGGAAACAAACACTAGCCAGACTTACAAGAAACACACTCTGCTTTAGAGAAAAGAGCACTCTTATACTCTACTTGTTTCCTATAGGGCCAGAACAGTGAGCTTGCTCAGAAAAAAAGAACTGTGCTTCCTACACACATGGGCCATATCTAGTTCAACTCTGCTTAGGAAACTGACAAGAAGAGTAGCTTCTTTTCAGTCCAATACACTGTACTTGCTGGGAACAGACGCGAGTGCTATTTGCACTGTGTATGACAATGGGAGCGCAATAGTAACTTTCCATACCAGAAAACAACTCTTGCTCGTAGGACCAGAACCTGCATGTGATTGAACTCCATTTATGGCTGGGAAACAAACGCTAGCACTCCTTACAAGAAACACACTCTGCTTTTGAGTAAGGAGCAATCTTCTACTCTACTGTGTTTCCTATGGGGTCTGAACAGTGAGCTTGCTCAGAACAAAAGAACTGTGCTTCCTACACACACGGGCCATATCTAGTTCAACTCTGCTTAGGAAACTGACAAGAACAGTAGCTCCTCTTCAGTCCGATACACTGTACTTGCTGGAAACAGACGCGAGTGCTATTTGCACTGTGTATTGCAATTGGAGCGCAATAGAGAATTTCCTTACCAGAAAACAACTCTTGCTGGTAGGACCAGAAACTGCATGTGATTCATCTCCATTTAGGACTGGGAAACAAATGCTAGCTTGCCTTACATGAAACACATTCTGCTTTTGAGAAAAGAGCACTCTTCTACTCTACTGTGTTTCCTATGGGGTCTGAACAGTGAGCTTGCTCAGAACAAAAGAACTGTGCTTCCTACACACACGGGCCATATCTAGTTCAATTCTGCTTAGGAAACTGACAAGAACAACAGCTCCTCTTCAGTCCAATACACTGTACTTTCTGGGAACAGACGCGAGTGCTATTTGCACTGTGTATGGCAATTGGAGCACAATAGTGACTCGTCTTACCAGAAAACAACTCTTGCTTGTAGGACAAAATACTGCATGTGAATCAACTCCATTTAGGACTGAGAAACAAACGCTAGCTCGCCTTCCAAGAAACACACTCTCCTTTTGAGAAAAGAGCACTCTTCTACTCTACTGTGTTTCCTATGGGTTCCGAACAGTAAGCTTGCTCAGAACAAAAAAACTGTGCTTCCTACACACACGGCCATATGTAGTTCAAGTCTGTTTAGGAACCTGACAAGAACAGTAGATCCTCTTCAGTCCAATACACTGTACTTGCTGGGAACAGACGCGTGTGCTATTTGCACTGTGTATGGCAATGGCAGCACAATACTGACTCTTCTTACCATAAAAAAACTCTTGCTCGTAGGACCAGAAACTGCATGTGATTCAACTCTATTTAGGACTGGGAAACAAACGCTAGCTGGCCTTACAAGAAACACACTCTGCTTTTGAGAAAAGAGCACTCTTCTACTCTACTGTGTTTCCTATAGGGCCAGAACAGTGAGCTTGCTCAGAACAAAAGAACTGTGCTTCCTATACACACGGCCATATCTAGTTCAACTCTACTTAGGAAACTGACAAGAACAGTAGCTTCTCTTCAGTCCGATACACTGTACTTGCTGGGAACAGACGCCAGTGCTATTTGTCCTGTGTATGGCAATGGCAACACAATACTGACTCTTCTTACCATAAAACAACTCTTGCTCGTAGGACCAGAAACTGCATGTGATTCAACTCTATTTAGGACTGGGAAACAAACGCTAGCTGGCCTTACAAGAAACACACTCTGCTTTAGAGAAAAGAGCACTCTTCTACTCTACTGTGTTTATTATAGGGCCTGAAGAGTGAGCTTGCTCAGAACAAAAGAACTGTGCTTCCTACACACACGCCCATATCTTGTTCAATTCTGCTTAGGAACCTGACAAGAACAGTAGATCCTCTTCAGTCCAATACACTGTACTTGCTGGGAACATACGCGAGTGCTATTTGCACTGTGTACGGCAATTGGAGCACAATAGTGACTCATCTTACCAGAAAAGAACGCTTGCACGTAGGACAAAAAACTGCATGTGACTCAACTCCATTTAGGACTGGGAAACAAACTCTAGCTCGCTTTACAAGAAAAACACTCTACTTTTGAGAAAAGAGCACTCTTCTACTCTACTGTGTTTCCTATAGGGCCAGAACAGTGAGCTTGCTCAGAAAAAAGAACTGTGCTTCCTACACACACGGCCATATCTAGTTCAACTCTTCTTAAGAAACTGAGAAGAACAGTAGCTCCTCTTCAGTCCAATACACTGTACTTGCTGGGAACAGACGGGAGGGCTATTTGCACTGTGTATGGCAATGGGATCGCAATAGTGACTTTCCTTGCCAGAAAACAACTCTTGCTCATAGCACCAGAAACTGCATGTGATTCAACTCCATTTAGGACTGGGAAACAAACGCTAGCTCGCCTTACAAGAAACACACTCTGCTTTTGAGAAAAGAGCACTCTCCTACTCTACTGTTTTTCCTATGGGGTCCGAACAGTGAGATTGCTCAGAACAAAAAAACTGTGGTTCCTACACACACGGCCATATCTAGTTCAAGTCTGCTTAGGAAACTGAAAGAACAGTAGCTCCTCTTCAGTCCGATACACTGTACTTTCTGGGAACAGACGCGAGTGCTATTTGCACTGTGTATGGCAATGGGAGCGCAATAGTGACTTTCCTTACCAGAAAACAAGTCTTGCTCGTAGGACCAGAAACTGCATGTGATTCAACTCCATTTAGGACTGGGAAACAAACACTAGCTCGCCTTACTAGAAACACAGTCTGCTTTTGAGAAAAGAGCACTCTTCTTCTCTACGGTGTTTCCTATATGGCCAGAACAGTGAGCTTGCACAGAACAAAAGAACTGTGCTTCCTACACACACGGTCCATATCTAGTTCAACTCTGCTTAGGAACCTGACAAGAACAGTAGATCCTCTTCAGTCCAATACACTGTACTTGCGTGGAACAGACACGAGTGCTATTTGCACTGTGTATGGCAGTTGGAGCACAATAGTGACTCGTCTTACCAGAAAAGAACTCTTGCTTGTAGGACAAAAAACTGCGTGTGACTCAACTCCATTTAGGACTAGGAAACAAAAGCTAGCTCGCCTTCCAAGAAACACACTCTGCTTTTGAGAAAAGATCACTCTTCTACTCTACTGTGTTTCCTATGTGTTCCGAATAGTGAGCTTGCTCAGAAAAAAAAAACTGTGCCTCCTACACACACGGCCATATCTAGTTCAAGTCTGCTTAGGAAACTGACAAGAACAGTAGCACCTATTCAGTCCAATACAGTGTACTTGCTGGGAACAGACGCGAGTGCTATTTGCACTGTGTATGGCAATGGGAGCGCAATAGTGACTTTTCTTACCAGAAAACAACTCTTGCTCATAGGACCAAAAACTGCATGAGACTCAACTCCATTTAGGACTGGGAAACAAACGCGAGCTCACCTTACAAGAAACACACTTTGCTTTAGAGAAAAGAGCACTCTTCTACTCTACTGTGTTTCCTAGAGGGCCAGAACAGTGAGCTTGCTCAGAACAAAAAAACTGTGCTTCCTACACAAACGGGCCATATCTAGTTCAACTCTGCTTAGGAAACTGACAAGAACAGTAGCACCTATTCAGTCCAATACACTGTACTTCCTGGGAAGAGTCGCGAGTGCTATTTGCACTGTGTATGGCAATGGGAGCGCAATAGCGACTTTCCTTACCAGAAAACAACTCTTGATCGTAGGACCAGAAACTGCATGGGATTCAACTTCATTTAGGACAAGGAAACAAAAGCTAGCTCGACTTACAAGAAACACACTCTGCTTTAGAGAAAAGAGCACTCTTCTACTCTTCTGTGTTTCCTATGGGGTCCAAACAGTGAGCTTGCTTAGAACAAAAGAACTGTGCTTCCTACACACATGGAACATATCTAGTTCAATTCTGCTTAGGAAACTGACAAGAACAGTAGCACCTATTCAGTCCAATACAGTGTACTTGCTGGGAACAGACACGAGTGCTATTTGCACTGTGTATGGCAATGGGAGCGCAATAGTGACTTTTCTTACCAGAAAACAACTCTTGCTCATAGGACCAAAAACTGCATGAGACTCAACTCCATTTACGACTGGGAAACAAACGCGAGCTCACCTTACAAGAAACACACTTTGCTTTAGAGAAAAGAGCACTCTTCTACTCTACTGTGTTTCCTAGAGGGCCAGAACAGTGAGCTTGCTCAGAACAAAAAAACTGTGCTTCCTACACAAACGGGCCATATCTAGTTCAACTCTGCTTAGGAAACTGACAAGAACAGTAGCACCTATTCAGTCCAATACACTGTACTTCCTGGGAAGAGTCGCGAGTGCTATTTGCACTGTGTATGGCAATGGGAGCGCAATAGCGACTTTCCTTACCAGAAAACAACTCTTGATCGTAGGACCAGAAACTGCATGGGATTCAACTTCATTTAGGACAAGGAAACAAAAGCTAGCTCGACTTACAAGAAACACACTCTGCTTTAGAGAAAAGAGCACTCTTCTACTCTTCTGTGTTTCCTATGGGGTCCAAACAGTGAGCTTGCTTAGAACAAAAGAACTGTGCTTCCTACACACATGGAACATATCTAGTTCAATTCTGCTTAGGAAACTGACAAGAACAGTAGCTCCTATACAGTCCAATACTCTGTACTTGCTGGGAACAGACGCGAGTGCTATTTGCACTGTGTATGGCATTTGGAGCACAATAGTGACTCTTCTTACCAGAAAACAACTCTTGCTCGTAGGACCAAAAGCTGCATGTGACTCAACTCCTTTTACGACTGGGAAAAAAAACTCGAGCTCACCTTACAAGAAACACACTTTGCTTTAGAGAAAAGAGCACTCTTCTACTCTAATGTGTTTCCTATAGGGCCAGAACAGTGAGCTTGCTCAGAACAAAAAAACTGTGCTTCCTACACACACGGGCCATATCTAGTTCAACTCTGCTTCAGAAACTGACAAGAACAGTAACTCCTCTTCAGTCCGATACACTGTACTTGCTGGGAACAGACGCCTGTGCTATTTGCACTGTGTATGGCAATGGGAGCGGAATAGTGACTTTCCTTACCAGAAAACAACTCTTGCTCGTAGGACCAGAAACTGCATGTGATTCCATTCCATTTAGGACTGGGAAACAAATGCTATCTCACCTTACAAGAAACACACTCTGCTTTTGAGAAAAGAGCAGTCTTCTACTCCACTGTGTTTACTATGGGGTCCGAAAAGTGAGCTTGCTCAGAACAAAAGAACTGTGCTTCCTACACACACGGGCCATATCTAGTTCAACTCTGCTTAGGAAACTGACAAGAACAGTAGCTCCTCTTCTGTCCAATACACTATACTTGCTGGAGTGCTATTTGCACTGTGTATGGCAATGGGAGTGCAATAGTGACTTTCTTTACCCGAAAACAACTTTTGATCATAGGATCAGAAACTGCATGTGATTCAACTCCATTTAGGACTGGGAAACAAATGCTAGCTCGCCTTACAAGAAACACACTCTGCTTTTGAGAAAAGAGCACTCTTCTACTCTACTCTGTTTCCTATGGGGTCCGAACAGTGAGATTGCTCAGAACAAAAAAACTGTGCTTCCTACACACAAGGCCATATCTAGTTCAAGTCTGCTTAGGAAACTGACAAGAACAGTAGCTCCTCTTCAGTCCGATACACTGTACTTGCTGGGAACAGACGCGAGTGCTATTTGCACTGTGTATGGCAATGGGAGTGCAATAGTGACTTTCCTTACCAGAAAACAAGTCTTGCTCGTAGGACCAGAAACTGCATGTGATTCAACTCCATTTAGGACTGGGAAACAAACACTAGCTCGCCTTACTAGAAACACACTCTGCTTTTGAGAAAAAAGCACTCTTCTACTCTACTGTGTTTCCTATATGGCCAGAACAGTGAGCTTGCACAGAACAAAAGAACTGGGCTTCCTACACACGGTCCATATCTAGTTCAACTCTGCTTAGGAAACTGACAAGAACAGTATCTCCTCTTCAGTCCAATACACTGTACTTGCGTGGAACAGACTCGAGTGCTATTTGTACTGTGTATGGCAATTGGAGCACAATAGTGACTCGTCTTACCAGAAAACAACTCTTGCTTGTAGGACAAAAAACTGCATGTGACTCAACTCCATTTAGGACTAGGAAACAAACGCTAGCTCGCCTTCCAAGAAACACACTCTTCTTTTGAGAAAAGAGCACTCTTCTACTCTACTGTGTTTAATATGTGTTCCTAACAGTGAGCTTGCTCAGAACAAAAAAACTGTCCCTCCTACACACACGGCCATATCTAATTCAACTCTGCTTAGGAAACTGACAAGAACAGTAGCACCTATTCAGTTCAATACACTGTACTTGCTGGGAACAGACGCGAGTGCTATTTGCACTGTGTATGGCAATGGAGCACAATAGTGACTTTCCTTACCAGAAAACAACTCTTGTTCGTAGGTCCAGGAAACTGCATGGGATTCAACTTCATTTAGGACAAGGAAACAAACGCTAGCTCGACTTACAAGAAACACACTCTGCTTTAGAGAAAAGAGCACTCTTCTACTCTTCTGTGTTTCCTATGGGGTCCAAACAGTGAGCTTGCTTAGAACAAAAGAACTGTGCTTCCTACACACATGGACCATATCTAGTTCAATTCTGCTTAGGAAACTGACAAGAACAGTAGCTCCTATACAGTCCCATTCTCTGTAATTGCTGGGAACAGACGCGAGTCCTATTTGCACTGTGTATGGCATTTGGAGCGCAATCGTGACTCTTCTTACCAGAAAACAACTCTTGCTCGTAGGACCAAAAACTGCATGTGACTCAACTCCATTTAGGACTGGGAAACAAACGCGAGCTCACCTTACAAGAAACACACTTTGCTTTAGAGAAAAGAGCACTCTTCTACTCTATTGTGTTTCCCATAGGGCCAGAACAGTGAGCTTGCTCAGAACAAAAAAACTGTGCTTCCTACACAAACGGGCCATATCTAGTTCAACTCTGCTTAGGAAACTGACAAGAACAGTAGCTCCTCTTCAGTCCGATACACTGTACTTGCTGGGATCAGACGCCAGTGCTATTTGTCCTGTGTATGGCAATGACAGCGCAATAGTGACTATTCTTACCATAAAACAACTCTTGCTCATAGGACCAGAAACTGCATGTGATTCCACTCCATTTAGGACTGGGAAACAAACGCTAGCTTGCCTTACAAGAAACACACTCTGCTTTTGAGAAAAGAGCACTCTTCTACTCTACTGTGTTTCTTATGGGGTCCGAACAGTGAGCTTGCTCAGAACAAAAGAACTGTGCTTCCTACACACATGGCCATATCTAGTTCAAGTCTGCTTAGGAACCGGACAAGAACAGTAGTTCCTCTTCATTCCAATACACTGTACATGCTGGGAACAGATGCCAGTGCTATTTGCACTGTGTATGGCAATTAGAGCACAATAGTGACTCGTCTTACCAGAAAACAACTCTTGCTCGCTGGACAAAAAACTGCATGTGACTCAACTCCATTTAGGACTGGGAAACAAACGTTAGCTCGCCTTCCAAGAAACACCCTCTGCTTTTGAGAAAAGAGCACTCTTCTATTCTACTGTGTTTCCTATGTGTTCCGAACAGTGAGCTTGCTCAGAACAAAAGAACTGTGCTTCCTACACACAGGATATATCTCGTTCAACTCTGCTTAGGAAACTGACAAGAACAGTAGATTCTCTTCAGTCCAATACACTGTACTTGCTGGGAACAGACACGAGTGCTATTTGCACTGTGTATGACCATGGAAGCACAATAGTGACTTTCCTTACCAGAAAACAACTCTTGCTCGTAGGACCAGAACCTGCATGTGATTCAACTCCCTTAGGACTGGGAAACAAACGCTAGCTCGCCTTACAAGAAACACAATCTGCTTTTGAGAAAATACCACTCTTCTACTCTACTGTGTTTTCTACAGGGCCAGAACAGTGAGCTTGCTCAGAACAAAAGAAGTGTGCTTCCTACACACAAGGCCATATCTAGTTCAACTCTGCTTAGGAACCTGACAAGAACAGTAGATCCTCTTTAGTCCAATACACTCTACTGGTGGGAACAGACGCCAGTGCTATTTGCACTGTGTATGACAATGGGAGCGCAATAGTGACTCTTTTACCAGAAAACAACTGTTGCTCATAGGACCAGAAACTGCATGTGATTCAGCTCCATTTTGGACTGTGAAACAAACACTAGCTCACCTTACATGAAACACACTCTGCTTTAGAGAAAAGAGCACTCTTCTACTCTACTGTGTTTCCTAAGATGTCCGAACAGTGAACTTGCTCAGAATAAAAGAACTGTGCTTCTTAGACACACGGCCATATCTAGTTCAATTCTGCTTACGAACCTGACAAGAACAGTAGATCCTCTTCAGTCTAATACACTGTACATGCTGGGAACAGATGCCAGTGCTATTTGTCCTGTGTATGGCAATGGCAGCGCAATATTGACTCTTATTACCAGAAAACAACTCTTGCTCGTAGGACCAGAAATTGCATGGGATTCAACTCCATTTAGGACTGGGAAACAAACGCTAACTCTCCTTACAAGAAACACACTCTGCTTTTGAGAATAGAGCACTCTTCTACTCTACTGTGTTTCCTATGGGGTCCGAACAGTGAGCTTGCTCAGAACAAAAGAACTGTGCTTCCTACACACACGGGCCATATGTAGTTCAACTCTGCTTAGGAAACTGACAAGAACAGTAGCTCCTCTTCAGACCGATACACTGTACTTGCTGGGAACAGACGCGAGTGCTATTTGCACTGTGTATGGCAATGGGAGCGCAATAGTGACTTTCCTTACCAGAAAACAACTCTTGCTCGTAGGACCAGAAACTGCATGTGACTCAACTCCATTTAGGACTGGGAAACAAAGGCTAGCTCGCCTTACAAGAAACACACTCTGCTTTTCATAAAAGAGCACTCTTCTACTCTACTGTGTTTCCTACAGGGTCTGAACAGTGAGCTTGCTCAGAACAAAAGAACTGTGCTTCCTACACACACGGCCATATTTAGTTCAGTTTTGCTTAGGAACCTGACAAGAACAGTAGATCCTCTTCAGTCCAATACACTGTACTTGCTGGGAACAGACGCCAGTGCTATTTGTCCTGTGTATGGCAATTGCAGCGCAACAGTGACTCTTCTTACCATAAAACAACTCTTGCTCGTAGGACCAGAAACTGCATGTGATTCAACTCCATTTAGGACTGGAAAAGAAAGGCTAGCTCGCCTTACAAGAAACACACTCTGCTTTAGAGAAAAGAGCACTCTTCTACTCTACTGTGTTTCCTATAGGGCCAGAACAGTGAGCTTGCTCAGAACAAAAGAACTGTGCTTTCTACACACACGGGCCATATCTAGTTCAACTCTGCTTAGGTAACTGACAAGAATAGTAGCTCCTCTTCAGTCCGATACACTGTACTTGCTAGGAACAGACGCGAGTGCTATTTGCACTGTGGATGGCATAGGGAGCGCAATAGTGACTTTCCTTACCAGAAAAAAAGTGTTGCTCGTAGGACCAGAAACTGCATATGATTCAACTCCATTTAGGACTGAGAAACAAACGCTACCTCGCCTTACATGAAATACACTCTGCTTTTGAGAAAAGAGCACTCTTCTACTCTACTGTGTTTCCTATGGTGTCCGAACAGTGAGCTTGCTCAGAACAAAAGAACTGTGCTTCCTACACACATGGTCCATATCTAGTTCAACTCTGCTAAGGAAACTGACAAGAACAGTAGCTCCTCTTCAGTCCAATACACTGTACTTGAAGGGAACAGATGCGAGTGCTATTTGCACTGTGTATGGCAATGGGAGCACAAAAGTGACTTTCCTTACCAGAAAACAACTCTTGCTCATAGGACCGGAAACTGCCTGTGATTGAACTCCATTTAGACTAGGAAACAAACGACAGCTCGCCTTACAAGAAACACATTCTGCTTTAGAGAAGAGAGCACTCTTCTACTTTTCTGTGATTCCTATGAGGTCTGAACAGTGAGCTTGCTCAGAACAAAAAAACTGTGCTTCCTATACACACCGCCATACTTAGTTCAATTCTGCTTAGGTACCTGACAAGAACAGTAGCTCCTCTTCAGTCCAATACACTGTACTGCTGGAAAGAGACAACAGTGCTATTTGTCCTGTGTATATCAATGGCAGCGCAATAGTGACTCTTCTTACCAGAAAACAACTCTTCCTCGTAGGACCAGAAACTGCATGTCATTCAACTCCATTTAGGACTGGGAAACAAATGCTAGCTTGCCTTACATAAAACACACTTTTCTTTTGAGAAAAGAGCACTCTTCTACTCTACTGTGTTTCCAATGGGGTCCGAACAGTGAGCTTGCTCAGAAAAAAGGAACTGTGCTTCCTACACGAACGGGCCATATCTAGTTCAACTCTGCTTAGGAAACTGACAAGAACAGTAGCTCCTCTTCAGTCTGATACACTGTACTTGCTGGGAACCTACGCGAGTGCTATATGCACTGTGTATGGCAATGGGAGCGCAATAGTGACTTTCCTTACCAGAAAACAACTCTTGCTCATAGGACCAGAAACTGCATGTGACTCAACTCCATTTAGGACTGGGAAACAAAGGCTAGCTCGCCTTACAAGAAACACACTCTGCTTTTGAGAAAAAAGCACTCTTCTAGTCTACTGTGTTTCCTACGGGGTCCGAACAGTGAGCTTGCTCAGAACAAAAGAACCGTGCTTCCTACACACACGGCAATATTTAGTTCAATTCTGCTTAGGTACATGACAAGAACAGTAGCTCCTCTTCAGTCCAATACACTGTACTGCTGGAAACAGACAACAGTGCAATTTGTCCTGTGTATGGCAATGGCAGCGTAATAGTGACTCTTCTTACCAGAAAACAACTCTTGCTCGTTAGACCAGAAACTGCATGTCATTCAACTCCATTTAAGACTGGGAAACAAGCGCTAGCTTGCCTTACAAGAAACACTCTCTGCTTTAGAGAAAAGAGCACACTTCTACTCTACTGTGTTTCCTATAGGGGCAGAACAGTGAGCTTGCCCAGAACAAAAGAACTGTGCTTCCTACACACACGGGCCATATCTAGTTCAACTCTGCTTAGGAAACTGACAAGAACAGTAGCTCCTCTTCAGTTCAATACACTGTACTTGCTGGGAACAGATGCGAGTGCTATTTGCACTGTGTATGGCAATGGGAGTGCAATACTGACTTTGTTCCCCAGAATACAACTCTTGCTCGTAGGACCAGAAACTGCATGTGATTCAACTCCATTTAGGACTGGGAAACAAATGCTAGCTCGCCTTACATGAAACACATTCTGATTTTGAGAAAAGAGCACTCTTCTACTCTACTGTGTTTCCTATGTGGTCCGAACAGTGAGCTTGCTCAGAACAAAGGAACTGTGCTTCCTACACGAACGGGACATATCTAGTTCAACTCTGCTTAGGAAACTGACAAGAACAGTAGCTCCTCTTCAGTCCGATACACTGTACTTGCTGGGAACAGACGCGAGTGCTATTTGCACTGTGTATGGCAATGGGAGCGCAATAGTGACTTTCCTTACCGGATAACAACTCTTGCTCGTAGGACCAGAAACTGCATGTGATTCAAGTCCATTTAGGACTGGGAAACAAACGCTAGCTCGCCTTACAAGAAACACACTCTGCTTTAGAGAAAAGAGCACTCTTCTACTCTACTGTGTTTCCATAGGGCCAGAAAAGTGAGCTTGCTCAGAACAAAAGAACTGTGCTTCCTACACAAGGGCCATATCTAGTTCAACTCTGCTTAGGAAACTGACAAGAACAGTAGCTCCTCTTCAGTCCGATACACTGTACTTCCTGGGAACAGAAGCGAGTGCTATTTGCACTGTGGATGGCAATGGGAGCTCAATAGTGAATTTCCTTACCAGAAAACAACTCTTGCTCGTAGGACCAGAAACTGCATGTGATTCAACTCCATTTAGGACTGGGAAACAAATGCTAGCAAGCCTTACATGAAACACACTCTGCTTTTGAGAAAAGAGCACTCTTCTACTCTACTGTGTTTCATATGGGGTTCGAACAGTGACCTTGCTCAGAACAAAAGAACTGTGCTTCCTACACACACGGGCCATATCTAGTTCAACTCTGCTTAGGAAACTGACAAGAACAGTAGCTCCACTTCAGTCCTATACACTGTACTTCCGGGGAACAGACGCCAGTTCTATTTGCACTGTGTATGGCAATTGGAGCATAATAGTGACTCGTCTTACCAGAAAACAAATCTTGCTCGTACGACGAAAAACTGCATGTGACTCAACTCCATTTAGGACTGGGAAACAAACACTAGCTCGCCTTCCAAGAAACACACTCTGCTTTTGAGAAAAGAGCACTCTTCAATTCTACTTTGTTTCCTATGTGTTCCCAACAGTGAGCTCGTTCAGAACAAAAAAACTGTGCTTCCTACACACACGGCCATATCTAGTTCAACTCTGCTTAGGAACCTGACAAGAACAGTAGATCCTCTTCAGTCCAATACACTGTACTTGCTGGGAACAGACGCCAGTGCTATTTGTCCTGTGTATGGCAATTGCAGCGCAACAATGACTCTTCTTACCATAAAACAACTCTTGCTCGTATGCCCAGAAACTGCATGTGATTCCACTCCATTTAGGACTAGGAAACAAACGCCAGCTCGCCTTAGAAGAAACACACTCTGCTTTAGAGAAAATAGTACTCTTCAACTCTTCTGTGATTCCTATGAGGTCCAAACAGTGAGATTGCTCAGAACAAAAAAACTGTGCTTCCTACACACACCGCCATACTTAGTTCAATTCTGCTTAGGTACCTGACAAGAACAGTAGCTCCTCTTCAGTCCAATACACTGTACTGCTGGAAACAGACAACAGTGCTATTCGTCCTGTGTATGGCAATGGCAGCGCAATAATGACTCTTCTTACCAGAAAACAGCTCTTGCTCGTACGACCAGAAACTGCATGTCATTCAACTCCATTTAGGACTGGGAAATAAACGCTAGCTTGCCTTACAAGAAACACTCTCTGCTTTAGAGAAAAGAGCACACTTCGACTCTACTGTGTTTCCTAAGTGGTCCGAACAGTGAACTTGCTCAGAATAAAAGAACTGTGCTTTCAACACACACGGCCATATCTAGTTCAATTCTGCTTAGGAACCTGACAAGAACAGTAGATCCTCTTCAGTCCAATACACTGTACTTGCTGGGAACCGACGCCAGTGCTATTTGTCCTGTGTATGGCAATGGCAGCACAATATTGACTCTTCTTACCAGAAAACAACTCTTGCTCGTAGGACCAGAAATTGCATGGGATTCAACTCCATTTAGGACTGGGAAACAAACGCTAGCTCTCCTTACAAGAAACACACTCTGCTTTTGAGAATAGAGCACTCTTCTACTCTACTGTGTTTCCTATGGGGTCCAAACAGTGAGCTTGCTCAGAACAAAAGAACTGTGCTTCCTACACACACCAACCATATCTAGTTAAACTCTGCTTAGGAAACTGACAAGAACAGTAGTTCCTATTCAGTCCAATACACTGTACTTGCTGGGAACAGACGCGAGTGCTATTTGCACTGTGTATGGCAATGGGTGCACAATAGTGACTTTCCTTACCAGAAAACAACTCTTGCTCATAGGACCGGAAACTGCCTGTGATTGAACTCCATTTAGGACTAGGAAACAAACGCTAGCTCGCCTTACAAGAAACACACTCTGCTTTAGAGAAAAGAGCACTCTTCTACTCTACTGTGTTTCCTATGAGGTACGAACAGTGAGATTGCTCAGAACAAAAAAACTGTGCTTCCTACACACACCGCCATACTTAGTTCAATTCTGCTTAGGAACCTGAAAAGAACAGTAGATCCTCTTCATTCCAATACACTGTACTGCTGGGAACAGACAACAGTGCTATTTGTCCTGTGTATGGCAATGGCAGCACAACAGTGACTTTTCCTGCCATAAAAAAACTCTTCCTCGTAGGACCAGAAACTGCATGTGATTCAACTCCATTTAGGACTGGGAAACCAAGGCTAGCTCGCCTTACAAGAAACACACTCTGCTTTAGAGAAAAGAGCACTCTTCTACTCTACTGTGTTTCCTATGGGGTCCGAAAAGTGAGCTTGCTCAGAACAAAAGAACTGTGCTTCCTACACACACGGGCCATATCTAGTTCAACTCTGCTTAGGAAACTGACAAGAACAGTAGCTCCTCTTCAGTCCAATACACTGTACTTGCTGGGAACCTACGCGAGAGCTATTTGCACTGTGTATGGCAATGGGAGCGCAATAGTGACTTTCCTTACCAGAAAACAACTCTTGCACGTAGGACCAGAAACTGCATGTGACTCAACTCCATTTAGGACTGGGAAACAAAGGCTAGCTCGCCTTACAAGAAACACACTCTGCTTTTGAGAAAAGAGCACTCTTCTACTCTACTGTGTTTCCTATGGGGTCTGAACAGTGAGCTTGCTCAGAACAAAAAAACTGTGCTTCCTACACACACGGGCCATATCTAGTTCAATTCTGCTTATAAACCTGACAAGAAGAGTAGTTCCTCTTCAGTCCAATACACTGTACTTGCTGGGAACAGACGCGTGTGCTATTTGCACTGTGTATGACAATGGGAGCGAAATAGTGACTTTCCTTATCAGAAAACAATTCTTGCTTGTAGGTCCAGAAACTGCATGTGATTCAACTCCATATAGGACTGGGAAACAAACGCTAGCTCGCCTTACAAGAAACACACTCTGCTTTTGAGAAAAGGGCCCTCTTCTACTCTACTGTGTTTCCTATAGGGCCAGAACAGTGAGCTTGCTCAGAACAAAAGAACTGTGCTTCCTACACACATGGCCATATCTAGTTCAACTCTGCTTAGGAACCAGACAAGAACAGTAGATCCTCTTCATTCCAATACACTGTACATGCTGGGAACAGATGCCAGTGCTATTTGCCCTCTGTATGACAATGGGAGCACAATAGTGACTCTTCTTACCAGAAAACAACTCTTGCTTGTAGGACCAGAAACTGCATGTGATTCAACTCCATTTAGGACTGGGAAACAAATGCTAGCTCGCCTTACATGAAACAAACTCTGCTTTTGAGAAAAGAGCACTCTTCTACTCTACTGTGTTTCCTATGGGGTCGAAACAGTGAGCTTGCTCAGAACAAAAGAACTGTGCTTCCTACACACACGGGCCATATCTATTTCAACTCTGCTTATGAAACTGACAAGAACAGTAGCTCCTCTTAAGTTCAATACACTGTAATTGCTGGGAACAGATACGAATGCTATTTGCACTGTGTATGGCAATGGGAGTGCAATAGTGACTTTCCTTACCAGAAAAAAACTCTTGCTCGTAGGACCAGAAACTCCATGTGATTCCACTCCATTTAGGACTAGGAAACAAACGCCAGCTCGCCTTAGAAGAAACACACTCTGCTTTAGAGAAAAGAGCACTCTTCAACTCTTCTGTGACTCCTCTGAGGTCCGAACAGTGAGATTGCTCAGAACAAAAAAACTGTGCTTCCTACACACACCGCCATACTTAGTTCAATTCTGCTTAGGTACCTGACAAGAACAGTAGCTCCTCTTCAGTCCAATACACTGTACTGCTGGAAACAGACAACAGTGCTATTTGTCCTGTGTATGGCAATGGCAGCGCAATAATGACTCTTCTTACCAGAAAACAACTCTTGCTCGTACGACCAGAAACTGCATGTCATTCAACTCCATTTAGGACTGGGAAATAAACGCTAGCTTGCCTTACAAGAAACACTCTCTGCTTTAGAGAAAAGAGCACACTTCGACTCTACTGTGTTTCCTAAGTGGTCCGAACAGTGAACTTGCTCAGAACAAAAGAACTGTGCTTTCAACACACACGGCCATATCTAGTTCAATTCTGCTTAGGAACCTGACAAGAACAGTAGATCCTCTTCAGTCCAATACACTGTACTTGCTGGGAACCGACGCCAGTGCTATTTGTCCTGTGTATGGCAATGGCAGCACAATATTGACTCTTCTTACCAGAAAATAACTCTTGCTCGTAGGACCAGAAATTGCATGGGATTCAACTCCATTTAGGACTGGGAAACAAACGCTAGCTCTCCTTACAAGAAACACACTCTGCTTTTGAGAATAGAGCACTCTTCTACTCTACTGTGTTTCCTATGGGGTCCAAACAGTGAGCTTGCTCAGAACAAAAGAACTGTGCTTCCTACACACACCGACCATATCTAGTTAAACTCTGCTTAGGAAACTGACAAGAACAGTAGTTCCTATTCAGTCCAATACACTGTACTTGCTGGGAACAGACGCCAGTGCTATTTGTCCTGTGTATGGCAATTGCAGCGCAACAATGACTCTTCTTACCATAAAACAACTCTTGCTCGTATGCCCAGAAACTGCATGTGATTCCACTCCATTTAGGACTAGGAAACAAACGCCAGCTCGCCTTAGAAGAAACACACTCTGCTTTAGAGAAAATAGTACTCTTCAACTCTTCTGTGATTCCTATGAGGTCCGAACAGTGAGATTGCTCAGAACAAAAAAACTGTGCTTCCTACACACACCGCCATACTTAGTTCAATTCTGCTTAGGTACCTGACAAGAACAGTAGCTCCTCTTCAGTCCAGAACACTGTACTGCTGGAAACAGACAACAGTGCTATTCGTCCTGTGTATGGAAATGGCAGCGCAATAATGACTCTTCTTACCAGAAAACAGCTCTTGCTCGTACGACCAGAAACTGCATGTCATTCAACTCCATTTAGGACTGGGAAATAAACGCTAGCTTGCCTTACAAGAAACACTCTCTGCTTTAGAGAAAAGAGCACACTTCGACTCTACTGTGTTTCCTAAGTGGTCCGAACAGTGAACTTGCTCAGAACAAAAGAACTGTGCTTTCAACACACACGGCCATATCTAGTTCAATTCTGCTTAGGAACCTGACAAGAACAGTAGATCCTCTTCAGTCCAATACACTGTACTTGCTGGGAACCGACGCCAGTGCTATTTGTCCTGTGTATGGCAATGGCAGCACAATATTGACTCTTCTTACCAGAAAACAACTCTTGCTCGTAGGACCAGAAATTGCATGGGATTCAACTCCATTTAGGACTGGGAAACAAACGCTAGCTCTCCTTACAAGAAACACACTCTGCTTTTGAGAATAGAGCACTCTTCTACTCTACTGTGTTTCCTATGGGGTCCAAACAGTGAGCTTGCTCAGAACAAAAGAACTGTGCTTCCTACACACACCGACCATATCTAGTTAAACTCTGCTTAGGAAACTGACAAGAACAGTAGTTCCTATTCAGTCCAATACACTGTACTTGCTGGGAACAGACGCGAGTGCTATTTGCACTGTGTATGGCAATGGGTGCACAATAGTGACTTTCCTTACCAGAAAACAACTCTTGCTCATAGGACCGGAAACTGCCTGTGATTGAACTCCATTTAGGACTAGGAAACAAACGCCAGCTCGCCTTACAAGAAACACACTCTGCTTTAGAGAAAAGAGCACTCTTCTACTCTACTGTGTTTCCTATGAGGTCCGAACAGTGAGATTGCTCAGAACAAAAAAACTGTGCTTCCTACACACACCGCCATACTTAGTTCAATTCTGCTTAGGAACCTGAAAAGAACAGTAGATCCTCTTCATTCCAATACACTGTACTGCTGGGAACAGACAACAGTGCTATTTGTCCTGTGTATGGCAATGGCAGCACAACAGTGACTTTTCCTGCCATAAAAAAACTCTTCCTCGTAGGACCAGAAACTGCATGTGATTCAACTCCATTTAGGACTGGGAAACCAAGGCTAGCTCGCCTTACAAGAAACACACTCTGCTTTAGAGAAAAGAGCACTCTTCTACTCTACTGTGTTTCCTATGGGGTCCGAAAAGTGAGCTTGCTCAGAACAAAAGAACTGTGCTTCCTACACACACGGGCCATATCTAGTTCAACTCTGCTTAGGAAACTGACAAGAACAGTAGCTCCTCTTCAGTCCGATACACTGTACTTGCTGGGAACCTACGCGATAGCTATTTGCACTGTGTATGGCAATGGGAGCACAATAGTGACTTTCCTTACCAGAAAACAACTCTTGCACGTAGGACCAGAAACTGCATGTGACTCAACTCCATTTAGGACTGGGAAACAAAGGCTAGCTCGCCTTACAAGAAACACACTCTGCTTTTGAGAAAAGAGCACTCTTCTACTCTACTGTGTTTCCTATGGGGTCCGAACAGTGAGCTTGCTCAGAACAAAAAAAACTGTGCTTCCTACACACACGGGCCATATCTAGTTCAATTCTGCTTATAAACCTCACAAGAACAGTAGTTCCTCTTCAGTCCAATACACTGTACTTGCTGGGAACAGACGCGTGTGCTATTTGCACTGTGTATGACAATGGGAGCGAAATAGTGACTTTCCTTATCAGAAAACAATTCTTGCTCGTAGGTCCAGAAAATGCATGTGATTCAACTCCATATAGGACTGGGAAACAAACGCTAGCTCGCCTTACAAGAAACACACTCTGCTTTTGAGAAAAGGGCCCTCTTCTACTCTACTGTGTTTCCTATAGGGCCAGAACAGTGAGCTTGCTCAGAACAAAAGAACTGTGCTTCCTACACACATGGCCATATCTAGTTCAACTCTACTTAGGAACCGGACAAGAACAGTAGATCCTCTTCATTCCAATACACTGTACATGCTGGGAACAGATGCCAGTGCTATTTGCCCTCTGTATGACAATGGGAGCACAATAGTGACTCTTCTTACCAGAAAACAACTCTTGTTTGTAGGACAAGAAACTGCATGTGATTCAACTCCATTTAGGACTGGGAAACAAATGCTAGCTCGCCTTACATGAAACACATTCTGCTTTTGAGAAAAGAGCACTCTTCGACTCTACTGTGTTTCCTATGGGGTCGAAACAGTGAGCTTGCTCAGAACAAAAGAACTGTGCTTCCTACACACACGGGCCATATCTATTTCAACTCTGCTTACGAAACTGACAAAAACAGTAGCTCCTCTTCAGTCCAATACACTGTAATTGCGGGGAACAGACGCGAGTGCTATTTGCACTGTGTATGGCAAATGGAGTGCAATAGTGACTTTCCTTACCAGAAAAAAACTCTTGCTCATAGGACCAGAAACTGCATGTGCTTCCACTCCTTTTAGGACCTGGAAACAAATGCTATCTCACCTTACAAGAAACACACTCTGCTTTTGTGAAAAGAGAAGTCATCTACTCTACTGTGTTTCCTATGGTGTCCGAACAGTGAGCTTGCTCAGAACAAATCAACTGTGCTACCTACACACACGGGCCATATCTAGTTCAAATCTGCTTAGGAAACTGACAAGAACAGTAGCTCCACTTCAGTCCAATACACTATACTTGCTGGGAACAGACGGGAGTGCTATTTGCACTGTGTATGGCAATGGGAGCACAATAGTGACTTTCCTTACCAGAAAACAACTCTTGCTCATAGTATCAGAAACTGCATGTGATTCAACTCCATTTAGGACTGGGAAACAAATGCTAGCTCGCCTTACAAGAAACACACTCTGCTTCAGAGAAAAGAGCACTCTTCTACTCTACTGTGTTTCCTATAGGGCAAGAACAGTGAGCTTGCTCAGAACAAAAGAACTGTGCTTCCTACACACACGGGCCATAACTAGTTCAACTCTGCTTAGGAAACTGACAAGAACAGTAGCTCCTCTTCAGTCCAATACACTGTACTTGCGGGGAACAGACGCAAGTGCTATTTGCACTGTGTATGGCAATTGGAGCACAGTAGTGACTGGTCTTACCAGAAAACAACTCTTGCTCGTAGGACAAAAAACTGCATGTGACTCAACTCCATTTAGGTCTGGGAAACAAATGCTAGCTCGCCTTCAAGAAACACACTCTGCTTTTGAGAAAAGAGCACTCTTCTACTCTACTGTGTTTCCTATGGGGTCCAAACAGTGAGATTGCTCAGAACAAAAGAACTGTGCTTCCTACACACGGGATATATCTCGTTCAACTCTGCTTAGGAAACTGACAAGAACAGTATATTCTCTTCAGTCCAATACACTGTACTTGCTGGGAACAGACACGAGTGCTATTTGCACTGTGTATGACCATGGAAGCGCAATAGTGACTTTCCTTACCAGAAAACAACTCTTGCTCGTAGGAACAGAACCTGCATGTGATTCAACTCCATTTAGGACTGGGAAACAAACGCTAGTTCACCTTACAAGAAACACACTCTGCTTTTGATAAAAGACCACTCTTCTACTCTACTGTGTTTTCTACAGGGCCAGAACAGTGAGCTTGCTCAGAACAAAAGAAGTGTGCTTCCTACACACAAGGCCATATCTAGTTCAACTCTGCTTAGGAACCTGACAAGAACAGTAGATCCTCTTTAGTCCAATACACTGTACTGGTGGGAACAGACGCGAGTGCTATTTGCACTGTGTATGACAATGGGAGCGCAATAGTGACTCTTCTTACCAGAAAACAACTCTTGCTCATATGACCAGAAACTGCATGTGATTCAACTCCATTTAGGACTGTGAAACAAACACTAGCTCGCCTTACAAGATACACACTCTGCTTTAGAGAAAAGAGCACTCTTCTACTCTACTGTGTTTCCTAAGTAGTCCGAACAATGAACTTGCTCAGAACAAAAGAACTGTGCTTCCTAGACACACGGCCATATCTAGTTCAATTCTGCTTACGAACCTGACAAGAACAGTAGATCCTCTTCAGTCCAATACACTGTACTTGCTGGGAACAGATGCCAGTGCTATTTGTCCTGTGTATGGCAATGGCAGCGCAATATTGACTCTTAGTACCAGAAAACAACTCTTGCTCGTAGGACCAGACACTGCATGGAATTCAACTCCATTTAGGACTGGGAAACAAACGCTAGCTCTCCTTACAAGAAACACACTCTGCTTTAGAGAAAAGAGCACTCTTCTACTCTACTGTGTTTCCTATGTTGTCCAAACAGTGAGCTTGCTCAGAATAAAAGAACTGTGCTTCCTACACACACCGACCATATCTAGTTCAACTCTGCTTAGGAAACTGAAAAGAACAGTAGCTCCTCTGCAGTCCGATACACTGTACTTGCTGGGAACAGACGCGAGTGCTATTTGCACTGTGTATGGCAATGGGAGCGCAATAGTGACTTTCCTTACCAGAAAACAACTCTTGCTCGTAGGACCAGAAACTGCATGTGACTCAACACCATTTAGGACTGGGAAACAAAGGCTAGCTCGCCTTACAAGAAACACACTCTGCTTTTGAGAAAAGAGCACTCTTCTACTCTCCTGTGTTTCCTATAGTGCCAGAACAGTGAGCTTGCTCAGAACAAAAAAACTGTGCTTCCTATGCACACCGCCATACTTAGTTCAACTCTGCTTAGGAAACTGACAAGAACAGTAGCTCCTCTTAAGTTCAATACACTGTACTTGCTGGGAAAAGATGTGAATGCTATTTGCACTGTGTATGGCAATGGGAGTGCTATAGTGACTTTCCTTACCAGAAAAAAACTCTTGCTCGTAGGACCAGAAACTGCATGTGATTCCACTCCATTTAGGACTAGGAAACAAACGCCAGCTCGCCTTAGAAGAAACACACTCTGCTTTAGAGAAAAGAGCACTCTTCAACTCTTCTGTGATTCCTATGAGGTCCGAACAGTGAGATTGCTCAGAACAAAAAAACTGTGCTTCTTACACACACCGCCATACTTAGTTCAAATCTGCTTAGGTACCTGACAAGAACAGTAGCTCCTCTTCAGTCCAATACACTGTACTGCTGGAAACAGACAACAGTGCTATTTGTCCTGTGTATGGCAATGGCAGCGCAATAATGACTCTTCTTACCAGAAAACAACTGTTGCTCGTACGACCAGAAACTGCGTGTCATTCAACTCCATTTAGGACTGGGAAACAAACGCTAGCTTGCCTTACAAGAAACACTCTCTGCTTTAGAGAAAAGAGCACACTTCGACTCTACTGTGTTTCCTATAGGGCCAGAACAGTGAGCTTGCCCAGAACAAAAGAACTGAGCTTCCTACACACACGGGCCATGTCTAGTTCTACTCTGCTTAGGGAACTGACAAGAACAGTAGCTCCTCTTCAGTTCAATACACTGTACTTGCTGGGAACAGATGCGAGTGCTATTTGCACTGTGTATGGCAATGGGAGTGCAATACTGTCTTTCTTCCCCAGAAAACAACTCTTGCTCTTAGGATCAGAAACTGCATGTGATTCGACTCCATTTAGGACTGGGAAACAAATGCTAGCTCGCCTTACATGAAACACATTCTGCTTTTGAGAAAAGAGCACTCTTCGACTCTACTGTGTTTCCTATGGGGTCCGAACAGTGAGCTTGCTCAGAACAAAGGAACTGTGCTTCCTACACGAACGGGCCATATCTAGTTCAACTCTGCTTAGGAAACTGACAAGAACAGTAGCTCCTCTTCAGTCCGATACACTGTATTTGCTAGGAACAGATGCGAGTGCTATTTGCACTGTGTATGGCAATGGGAGCGCAATAGTGACTTTCCTTACCGGATAACAACTCTTGCTCGTAGGACCAGAAACTGCATGTGATTCAACTCCATTTAGGACTGGGAAACAAACGCTAGCTCGCCTTACAAGAAACACACTCTGCTTTAGAGAAAAGAGCACTCTTCTACTCTACTGTGTTTCCATAGGGCCAGAAGAGTGAGCTTGCTCAGAACAAAAGAACTGTGCTTCCTACACACATGGTCCATATCTAGTTCAACTCTGCTTAGGAAACTGACAAGAACAGTAGCTCCTCTTCAGTCCGATACACTGTACTTGCTGGGAACAGACGCGAGTGCTATTTGCACTGTGGATAGCAATGGGAGCGCAATAGTGACTTTCCTTACCAGAAAACAACTCTTGCTCATAGGACCAGAAACTGCATGTGATTCAACTCCATTTAGGACTGGGAAACAAATGCTTGCAAGCCTTACATGAAAAACACTCTGCTTTTGAGAAAAGAGCACTCTTCTACTCTACTGTGTTTCCTATGGGGTCTGAACAGTGAGCTTGCTCAGAACAAAAGAACTGTGCTTCCTACACACACGGGCCATATCTAGTTCAACTCTGCTTAGGAAACTGACAAGAACAGTAGCTCCACTTCAGTCCTATACACTGTACTTGCGGAGAACAGACGCCAGTTCTATTTGCACTGTGTATGGCAATTGGAGCATAATAGTGACTCGTCTTACCAGAAAACAAATCTTGCTCGTAGGACAAAAAACTGCATGTGACTCAACTCCATTTAGGACTGGGAAACAAACGCTAGCTCGCCTTCCAAGAAACACACTCTGCTTTTGAGAAAAGAGCACTCTTCAATTCTACTTTGTTTCCTATGTGTTCCCAACAGTGAGCTTGCTCAGAACAAAAAAACTGTGCTTCCTACACACACGGCCATATCTAGTTCAACACTTCTTAGGAACCTGACAAGAACAGTAGATCCTCTTCAGTCCAATACACTGTACTTGCTGGGAACAGACGCCAGTGCTATTTGTTGTGTATGGCAATGGCAACGCAATAGTGACTCTTCTTACGAGAAAACAACTCTTGCTCATAGGACCAGAAACTGCATGTGATTCAACTCCACTTAGGACTGAGAAGCAAACGCTAGCTTGCCTTACAAGAAACACACTCTGCTTTTGAAAAAAGAGCACTCTTCTACTCTACTGTGTTTCCTATGGGTTCCAAACAGTGAGCTTGCTCAGAACAAAAGAACTGTGCTTCCTACACACACGGGACATATCTCATTCAACTCTGCTTAGGAAACTGACAAGAACAGTAGCTTCTGTTCAGTCCGATACACTGTTCTTGCTGGGAACAGACGCGAGTGCCATTTGCACTGTGTATGACCATGGGAGCACAATAGTGACTTTCCTTACCAGAAAACAACTCTTGCTCGTAGGACCAGAACCTGCATGTGATTCAACTCGATTTAGGACTGGCAAACAAACGCTAGCTCGCCTTACAAGAAACACACTCTGTTTTTGAGAAAAGAGCACTCTTCTACTCTACTGTGTTTCCTACAGGGCCAGAAGAGTGAGCTTGCTCAGAACAAAAGAACTGTGCTTCCTACACACATGGCCATATCTAGTTCAACTCTGCTTAGGAACATGACAAGAACAGTAGATCCTCTTCAGTCCAATACACTGTACATGCTGGGAACAGACGCCAGTGCTATTTGCACTGTGTATGACAATGGGAGCACAATAGTGACTCTTCTTACCAGAAAACAACTCTTGCTCATAGGAGCAGAAACTTCATGTGATTCGACTCCATTTAGGACTGTGAAACAAACACTAGCTCGCCTTACAAGAAACACACTCTGCTTTAGAGAAAAGAGCACTCTTCTACTCTTCTGTGATTCCTATGAGGTCCGAACAGTGAGCTTGCTCAGAAAAAAAAAAACTGTGCTTCCTACACACACTGCCATACTTAGTTCAATTCTGCTTAGGTACCTTACAAGAACAGTAGCTCCTCTTCAGTCCAATACACTGTACTGCTGGAAAGAGACAACAGTGCTATTTGTCCTGTGTATGGCAATGGCAGCGCAATAGTGACTCTTCTTACCAGAAAACAACTCTTGCTCGTAGGACCAGAAACTGCATGTCATTCAACTCCACTTAGGACTTGGAAACAAACGCTAGCTTGCCTTACAAGAAACACTCTCTGCTTTAGAGAAAAGAGCACACTTCGACTCTACTGTGTTTCCTATAGGGCCAGAACTGTGAGCTTGCCCAGAACAAAAGAACTGTGCTTCCTACACACACGGGCCATATCTAGTTCAACTCTGCTTAGGAAACTGACAAGAACAGTAGCTCCTCTTCAGTTCAATACACTGTACTTGCTGGGAACAGATGCGAGTGCTATTTGCACTGTGTATGGCAAGGGGAGTGCAATAGTGACTTTCTTCCCGAGAAAACAACTCTTGCTCGTAGGACCAGAAACTGCATGTGATTCAACTCCATTTAGGACTGGGAAACAAATGCTAGCTCGCCTTACATGAAACACATTCTGCTTTTGAGAAAAGAGCACTCTTCTACTCTACTGTGTTTCCTATGGGGTCTGAACAGTGAGCTTGCTCAGAACAAAGGAACTGTGCTTCCTACACGAAAGGGCCATATCTAGTTCAACTCTGTTTAGGAAACTGACAAGAACAGTAGCTCCTCTTCAGTTCAATACACTGTACTTGCTGGGAACAGATGCGAGTGCTATTTGCACTGTGTATGGCAATGGGAGTGCAATAGTGACTTTCCTTACCAGAAAAAAATTATTGCTCGTAGGACCAGAAACTGCATGTGATTCCACTCCATTTAGGACTAGGAAACAAACGCCAGCTCGCCTTACAAGAAAGACACTCTGCTTTTGAGAAAAGAGCACTCTTCAATTCTACTGTGTTTCCTATGTGTTCCCAACAGTGAGCTTGCTCAGAACAATAAAACTGTGCTTCCTACACACACGGCCATAATTAGTTCAACTCTGCTTAGGAACCTGACAAGAACAGTAGATCCTCTGAGTCCAATACACTGTACTTGCTGGGAACAGACGCCAGTGCTATTTGTCCTGTGTATGGCAATGGCAGCGCAATAGTGACTCTTCTTACCAGAAAACAACTCTTGCTCGTAGGACCAGAAACTGCATGTGATTCAACTCCACTTAGGACTGGAAAGCAAACGCTAGCTTGCCTTACAAAAAACACACTCTGCTTTTGAGAAAAGAGCACACTTCTACTCTACTGTGTTTCCTATGGGTTCCAAAGAGTGACCTTGCTCAGAACAAAAGAACTGTGCTTCCTACACACACAGGACATATCTCGTTCAACTCTGCTTAGGAAACTGACAAGAACAGTAGCTTCTCTTCAGTCCGATGCACTGTTCTTGCTGGGAACAGACGCGAGTGCCATTTGCACTGTGTATGACCATTGGAGCGCAATAGTGACTTTCATTTCCAGAAAACAACTCTTGCTGATAGGATCAGATACTGCATGTGATTCAACTCCACTGAGGACTGGGAAACAAATGCTAGCTCGCATTACAAGAAACACACTCTGCTTTAGAGAAAAGAGCACTCTTCTACTCTACTGTGTTTCCTATGGGGTCCGAACAGTGAGCTTGCTCAGAACAAAAAAACTGTGCTTCCTACACACACGGCCATATCTAGTTCAAATCTGCTTATAAACCTGACAAGAACAGTAGATACTATTCACTCCAATACACTGTACTTGCTGGGAACAGACGCGAGTGCTATTTGTAATGTGTATGGCAATGGGAGTGCAATAGTGACTTTCTTTCCCAGAAAACAACTCTTGCTCGTAGGACCAGAAACTGCATGTGATTCAACTCCATTTAGGACTAGGAAGCAAACACAAGCTCGCCTTACAAGAAACACACTCTGCTTTAGAGAAAAGAGCACTCTTCTACTCTACTGTGTTTCCTATAGGGCCAGAACAGTGAGCTTGTTCAGAACAAGAGAACTGTGCTTCCTACACACACAGGCCATATCTCGTTCAACTCTGCTTAAGAAACTGACAAGAACAGTAGCTCCTCTTCAGTCCAATACACTGTACTTGCTGGAACAGACGCGAGTGCTATTTGCACTGTGTATGGCAATGGGAGCGCAATAGTGACTTTCCTTACCAGAAAACAACCCTTGCTCGTAGGAACCAAAACTGCCTGTGATTCAACTCCATTTATAAATGGGAAACAAACGCTAGCTCACCTTACAAGAAACACACTCTGCTTTTGAGAAAGAGCACTCTTCTACTCTACTGTGTTTCGTATAGGGCTAGAACAGTGAGCTTACTCAGAACTAAAGAACTGTGCTTATTTCATACGGGATATATCTAGTTCAATTCTGCTTAGGAAACTGACAAGAACAGTAGCTGCTCTTCAGTCCGATACACTGTAATTGCTGGGAACAGACGCGAGTGCTATTTGTAATGTATATGGCAATGGGAGCACAATAGTGAATTTCCTTACCAGAAAACAACTCTTGCTCGTAGGACCATAAACTGCATGTGATTCAACTCCATTTAGGACTAGGAAACAAATGCTAGATCGCCTTACAAGAAACACACTCTGCTTTTGAGAAAAGAGCACTGTTCTACTCTACTGTGTTTCCTATGGGGTCCGAACAGTGAGCTTGCTCAGAACAAAAGAACTGTGCTTCCTACACACACGGACCATATCTAGTTCAACTCTGCTTAGGAAACTGAAAAAAACAGTATCTCCTATTCAGTCCAATACACCTACTTGCTGTGAACAGACGCCAGTTCTATTTGCACTGTGTATAGCAATTGGAGCATAATAGTGACTCTTCTTACAAAACAACTCTTGCTCGTAGGACCAAAAATTGCATGTGATTCAACTCCATTTAGGACTGGGAAACAAACGCGAGCTCGCCCTACAAGAAACACACTCTGCTTTAGAGAAAAGAGCACTCTTCTACTCTACTGTGTTTCCTATAGTGCCAGAACAGTGAGCTTGCTCAGAACATAAGAACTGTGCTTCCTAGACACACGGGCCATATCTCGTTCAACTCTGCTTAGGAAACTGACAAGACCAGTAGCTCCTCCTCTGTCCGATACACTGTACTTGCTGGGAACAGACGCGAGTGCTATTTGCACTGTGTATGGCAATGGGAACGCAATAGTGACTTTCCTTACCAGAAAACAACTCTTGCTCGTAGGACCAGAAACTGCATGGGATTCAACTCCATTTAGGACTGGGAAACAAACGCTAGCTTGCCTTACAAGAAACACACTCTGCTTTTGAGGAAAGAGCACTCTTCTACTCTACTGTGTTTCCTAAGGGGTCCAAACAGTGAGCTTGCTCAGAACAAAAGAACTGTGCTTCCTACACACACGGCCATATCTAGTTCAATTCTGCTTAGGAAACTGACAACAACAGCAGATCCTCTTCAGTCCCATACACTGTACATGCTGGGAACATACGCCAGTGCTATTTGCCCTGTGTATGACAATGGGAGCACAATAGTGACTCTTCTTACCAGAAAACACCTCTTGCTCGTAGGACCAGTAACTGCATGTGATTCAACTCCATTTAGGACTAGGAAACAAACACTAGCTCGCCTTACAAGAAACACACTCTGCTTTTGAGAAAATTGCACTCTTCTACTCTACTGTGTTTCCTATAGGGCCTGAACAATGTTCCTGCTAAGAACAAACGAACTGTGCTTCCTACACACACGGGCCATATGTAGGTCAACTCTGCTTAGGAAACTGACAAGAACAGTAGCTTCTCTTCAGTAAAAAACACTATACTTGCTGGGAACAGACGGGAGGGCTATTTGCACTGTGTATGGCAATGGGAGCGCAATAGTGACTTTCCTTACCAGAAATCAACTCTTGCTCGTAGGATCAGAAACTGCATGTGATTCAACTCCATTTAGGACTGGGAAACAAATGCTAGCTCGCCTTACAAGAAACACACTCTGCTTTAGAGAAAAGAGCACTCTTCTACTCTACTGTGTTTCCTATGGGGTCCGAACAGTGAGCTTGCTCAGAACCAAAAAACTGTGCTTCCTACACACACGGGCCATATCTAGTTCAAATCTGCTTATAAACCTGACAAGAACAGTAGGTCCTCTTCAGTCCAATACACTGTACATGCTAGGAACAGACGCCATTGCTATTTGTCCTGTGTATGGCAATGGCAGCACAATAGTGACTCTTCTTACCAGAAAACAACTCTTGCTCATAGGACCAGAAACTGCATGTGATTCAACTCCATTTAGGACTGGGAAACAAACGATACCTCGCCTTACAAGAAACACACTCTGCTTTTGAGAAAAAAGCACTCTTCTACTCTACTGTGTTTCCTATGGGGTCCAAACAGTGAGCATGCTTAGAACAAAAAACTGTGCTTCCTACACACACAGACCCTATCTAGTTCAACTCTGCTTAGGAAACTGAAAAGAACAGTAGCTCCTATTCAGTCCAATACACTGTACTTGCTGGGAAGAGACGCGAGTGCTATTAGTAATGTGTATGGCAAAGGGAGTGCAATAGTGACTTTCTTACCCAGAAAACAACTCTTGCTCGTAGGACCAGAAACTGCATGTGATTCAACTCCATTTAGGACTAGGAAACAAACACGAGCTCGCCTTACAAGAAACACACTCTGCTTTAGAGAAAAGAGCACTCTTCTACTCTACTGTGTTCCTATAGGGCCAGAACAGTGAGCTTGCTCAGAACAAGAGAATTGTGCTTCCTAAACACACAGGCCATATCTCGTTCAACTCTGCTTAGGAAACTGACAAGAACAGTAGCTCCTCTTCAGTCCAATACACTGTACTTGCTGGGAACAGACGAGAGGACTATTTGCACTGTGTATGCCAATGGGAGCACAATAGTGACTTTCCTTACCAGAAAACAACCCTTGCTCGTAGGACCAGAAACTGCATGTGATTCAACTCCATTTAGGACTGGGAAACAAACACTAGCTCGCCTTACAAGAAACACACTCTGCTTTTGAGAAAAGAGCACTGTTCTACTCTACTGTGTTTCCTATGAGGTCAGAACAGTGAGCTTGCTCAGAACAAAAGAACTGTGCTTCCTACACATATAGATCATATCTAGTTCAACTCTGCTTAGGAAACTGACAAGAACAGTAGCGTCTATTCAGTCCAATACACTGTACTTGCTGGGAACAGACGCGAGTGCTATTTGCACTTTGTATGGCATTTGGAGCACAATAGTGACTCTTTTTACCAGAAAACAACACTTGCTCGCAGGAACAAAAACTGCATGTGACTCAACTCCATTTAGGACTGGGAAACAAACGGGAGCTCGCCTTACAAGAAACACACTCTGCTTTAGAGAAAAGAGCACTCATCTACTCTACTGTGTTTCCTATAGGGCCAGAACAGTGAGCTTGCTCACAACAAGAGAACTGTGCTTCCTACACACACGGGCCATATCTAGTTCAACTCTGCTTAGGAAACTGACAAGAACAGTAGCTCCTCTTCAGTCCGATACACTGTACTTGCTGGGTACAGACGCGAGTGCTATTTGCACTGTGTATGGCAATGGGAACACAATAATGACTTTCCTTACCAGAAAACAACTCTTGCTCGTAGGACCCGAAACTGCATGTGATTCAACTCCATTTGGTACTAGGAAACAAATGCAAGCTCGCCTTACATGAAACACACTCTGCTTTTGAGCAAAGAGCACTCGTCTACTCTACTGTGTTTCCTATAGGGCCAGAACAGTGAGCTTGCTCAGAACAAAAGAACTGTGCTTCCTACTCACACGGGCCACATCTAGTTCAACTCTGCTTAGGAAACTGACAAGAACAGAATCCTCTTCAGGCCAATACACAGTACATGCTGGGAACAGACGCAAGTGCTATTTGCCCTGTGTATGACAAAGGGAGTGCAATAGTGAGTCTTCTTAAAAGAAAACAACTCTTGCTCATAGGATCAGAAACTGCATGTGATTCAACTCCCTTTAGGGCTGGGACACAAACGCTAGCTCGCCTTACAGGTAACACACTCTGCTTTTGAGAAAAGAGCACTCTTCTACTCTACTGTGTTTCCTATGGTGTCCGAACAGTGAACTTGCTCAGAACAAAACAACTCTGCTTCCTACACACACGGGCCATATCTAGTTCAACTCTGCTTAGGAAACTGACAAGAACAGTACCACCTCTTCTGTCCAATACACTTTACTTGCTGGGAACAGACGCCAGTGCTATTTGCACTGTGTATGGCAAAGGGAGCGCAAGAGTGACTCTTCTTACAGGAAACAACTCTTGCTCGTAGGACCAGAAACTGCATGTCATTCAACTCCATTTAGGACTAGGAAACAAACGCTAGCTCGCCTTACATGAAACACACTCTGCTTTTGAGAAAAGAGCACTCTTCTACTCTCCTGTGTTTCCTATAGGGCCAGAACAGTGAGCTTGCTCAGAAGAAAAGAACTCTGCTTCCTACACACACGGACCATATCTAGTTCAACTCTGCTTAGGAAACTGACAAGAACAGTAGTTCCTATTCAGTCCAATACACGTACTTGCTGGGAACAGACGCGAGTGCTATTTGCACTGTGTATGGCAATTGGAGCGTAATAGTGACTCTTCTTACCACAAATCAACTCTTGCTCGTAGGACCAAAAAGTGCATGTGATTCAACTCCATTTAGGACTGGGAAACAAACGCGAGCTCGCCTTACAAGTAACACACTCTGCTTTAGAGAAAAGAGCACTCTTCTACTCTACTGTGTTTCCTATAGGGCCAGAACAGTGAGCTTGCTCAGAACATAAGAACTGTGCTACCTAGACACACGGGCCATATCTCGTTCAACCCTGCTTAGGAAACTGACAAGAACAGTAGCTCCTCCTCTGTCCGATACACTGTGCTTGCTGGGAACAGACGCGAGTGCTACTTGCACTGTGTATGGCAATGGGAACGCAATAGTGACTTTCCTTACCAGAAAACAACTCTTGCTCGTAGGACCAGAAACTGCATGGGATTCAACTCCATTTAGGACTGGGAAACAAACAGTAGCTCGCCTTACAAGAAACACACTCTGCTTTTGAGAAAAGAGCACTCTTCTACTCTACTGTGTTTCCTACGGGGTCCAAACAGTGAGCTTGCTCAGAACAAAAGAACTGTGCTTCCTACACACACGGCCATATCTAGTTCAATTCTGCTTAGGAAACTGACAACAACAGCAGATCCTCTTCAGTCCCATACACTGTACATGCTGGGAACATACGCCAGTGCTATTTGCCCTGTGTATGACAATGGGAGCACAATAGTGACTCTTCTTACCAGAAAACAAGTCTTGCTCGTAGGACCAGTAACTGCATGTGATTCAACTCCATTTAGGACTAGGAAACAAACACTAGCTCGCCTTACAAGAAACACACTCTGCTTTTGAGAAAATTGCACTCTTCTACTCTACTGTGTTTCCTATAGGGCCTGAACAATGTTCCTGCTAAGAACAAACGAACTGTGCTTCCTACACACACGGGCCATATGTAGGTCAACTCTGCTTAGGAAACTGACAAGAACAGTAGCTTCTCTTCAGTAAAAAACACTATACTTGCTGGGAACAGACGGGAGGGCTATTTGCACTGTGTATGGCAATGGGAGCGCAATAGTGACTTTCCTTACCAGAAATCAACTCTTGCTCGTAGGATCAGAAACTGCATGTGATTCAACTCCATTTAGGACTGGGAAACAAATGCTAGCTCGCCTTACAAGAAACACACTCTGCTTTAGAGAAAAGAGCACTCTTCTACTCTACTGTGTTTCCTATGGGGTCCGAACAGTGAGCTTGCTCAGAACCAAAAAACTGTGCTTCCTACACACACGGGCCATATCTAGTTCAAATCTGCTTATAAACCTGACAAGAACAGTAGGTCCTCTTCAGTCCAATACACTGTACATGCTAGGAACAGACGCCATTGCTATTTGTCCTGTGTATGGCAATGGCAGCACAATAGTGACTCTTCTTACCAGAAAACAACTCTTGCTCATAGGACCAGAAACTGCATGTGATTCAACTCCATTTAGGACTGGGAAACAAACGATACCTCGCCTTACAAGAAACACACTCTGCTTTTGAGAAAAAAGCACTCTTCTACTCTACTGTGTTTCCTATGGGGTCCAAACAGTGAGCATGCTTAGAACAAAAAACTGTGCTTCCTACACACACGGACCCTATCTAGTTCAACTCTGCTTAGGAAACTGAAAAGAACAGTAGCTCCTATTCAGTCCAATACACTGTACTTGCTGGGAAGAGACGCGAGTGCTATTAGTAATGTGTATGGCAAAGGGAGTGCAATAGTGACTTTCTTACCCAGAAAACAACTCTTGCTCGTAGGACCAGAAACTGCATGTGATTCAACTCCATTTAGGACTAGGAAACAAACACGAGCTCGCCTTACAAGAAACACACTCTGCTTTAGAGAAAAGAGCACTCTTCTACTCTACTGTGTTCCTATAGGGCCAGAACAGTGAGCTTGCTCAGAACAAGAGAATTGTGCTTCCTAAACACACAGGCCATATCTCGTTCAACTCTGCTTAGGAAACTGACAAGAACAGTAGCTCCTCTTCAGTCCAATACACTGTACTTGCTGGGAACAGACGAGAGGACTATTTGCACTGTGTATGGCAATGGGAGCACAATAGTGACTTTCCTTACCAGAAAACAACCCTTGCTCGTAGGACCAGAAACTGCATGTGATTCAACTCCATTTAGGACTGGGAAACAAACACTAGCTCGCCTTACAAGAAACACACTCTGCTTTTGAGAAAAGAGCACTGTTCTACTCTACTGTGTTTCCTATGAGGTCAGAACAGTGAGCTTGCTCAGAACAAAAGAACTGTGCTTCCTACACATATAGATCATATCTAGTTCAACTCTGCTTAGGAAACTGACAAGAACAGTAGCGTCTATTCAGTCCAATACACTGTACTTGCTGGGAACAGACGCGAGTGCTATTTGCACTTTGTATGGCATTTGGAGCACAATAGTGACTCTTTTTACCAGAAAACAACACTTGCTCGCAGGAACAAAAACTGCATGTGACTCAACTCCATTTAGGACTGGGAAACAAACGGGAGCTCGCCTTACAAGAAACACACTCTGCTTTAGAGAAAAGAGCACTCATCTACTCTACTGTGTTTCCTATAGGGCCAGAACAGTGAGCTTGCTCACAACAAGAGAACTGTGCTTCCTACACACACGGGCCATATCTAGTTCAACTCTGCTTAGGAAACTGACAAGAACAGTAGCTCCTCTTCAGTCCGATACACTGTACTTGCTGGGTACAGACGCGAGTGCTATTTGCACTGTGTATGGCAATGGGAACACAATAATGACTTTCCTTACCAGAAAACAACTCTTGCTCGTAGGACCCGAAACTGCATGTGATTCAACTCCATTTGGTACTAGGAAACAAATGCAAGCTCGCCTTACATGAAACACACTCTGCTTTTGAGCAAAGAGCACTCTTCTACTCTACTGTGTTTCCTATAGGGCCAGAACAGTGAGCTTGCTCAGAACAAAAGAACTGTGCTTCCTACTCACACGGGCCACATCTAGTTCAACTCTGCTTAGGAAACTGACAAGAACAGAATCCTCTTCAGGCCAATACACAGTACATGCTGGGAACAGACGCAAGTGCTATTTGCCCTGTGTATGACAAAGGGAGTGCAATAGTGAGTCTTCTTAAAAGAAAACAACTCTTGCTCATAGGATCAGAAACTGCATGTGATTCAACTCCCTTTAGGGCTGGGACACAAACGCTAGCTCGCCTTACAGGTAACACACTCTGCTTTTGAGAAAAGAGCACTCTTCTACTCTACTGTGTTTCCTATGGTGTCCGAACAGTGAACTTGCTCAGAACAAAACAACTCTGCTTCCTACACACACGGGCCATATCTAGTTCAACTCTGCTTAGGAAACTGACAAGAACAGTACCACCTCTTCTGTCCAATACACTTTACTTGCTGGGAACAGACGCCAGTGCTATTTGCACTGTGTATGGCAAAGGGAGCGCAAGAGTGACTCTTCTTACAGGAAACAACTCTTGCTCGTAGGACCAGAAACTGCATGTCATTCAACTCCATTTAGGACTAGGAAACAAACGCTAGCTCGCCTTACATGAAACACACTCTGCTTTTGAGAAAAGAGCACTCTTCTACTCTCCTGTGTTTCCTATAGGGCCAGAACAGTGAGCTTGCTCAGAAGAAAAGAACTCTGCTTCCTACACACACGGACCATATCTAGTTCAACTCTGCTTAGGAAACTGACAAGAACAGTAGTTCCTATTCAGTCCAATACACGTACTTGCTGGGAACAGACGCGAGTGCTATTTGCACTGTGTATGGCAATTGGAGCGTAATAGTGACTCTTCTTACCACAAATCAACTCTTGCTCGTAGGACCAAAAAGTGCATGTGATTCAACTCCATTTAGGACTGGGAAACAAACGCGAGCTCGCCTTACAAGTAACACACTCTGCTTTAGAGAAAAGAGCACTCTTCTACTCTACTGTGTTTCCTATAGGGCCAGAACAGTGAGCTTGCTCAGAACATAAGAACTGTGCTACCTAGACACACGGGCCATATATCGTTCAACCCTGCTTAGGAAACTGACAAGAACAGTAGCTCCTCCTCTGTCCGATACACTGTGCTTGCTGGGAACAGACGCGAGTGCTACTTGCACTGTGTATGGCAATGGGAACGCAATAGTGACTTTCCTTACCAGAAAACAACTCTTGCTCGTAGGACCAGAAACTGCATGGGATTCAACTCCATTTAGGACTGGGAAACAAACAGTAGCTCGCCTTACAAGAAACACACTCTGCTTTTGAGAAAAGAGCACTCTTCTACTCTACTGTGTTTCCTACGGGGTCCAAACAGTGAGCTTGCTCAGAACAAAAGAACTATGCTTCCTACACACACGGCCATATCTAGTTCAATTCTGTTTAGGAAACTGACAACAACAGTAGATCCTCTTCAGTCCAATACACTGTACATGCTGGGAACAGACGCCAGTGCTATTTGTCCTGTGTATGGCAAGGGCAGCACAATAGTGACTCTTCTTACCATAAAACAACTCTTGCTCGTAGGACCAGAAACTGCATGTGATTCAACTCCATTTAGGACTGGGAAACAAACTCTAGCTCGCTTTACAAGAAACACACTCTGCTTTTGAGAAAAGAGCACTCATCTACTCTACTGTGTTTCCTATAGGGCCAGAAGAGAGAGCTTGCGCAGAACATAAGAAATGTGCTTCCTACACACACAGGCCATATCTAGTTCAACTCTGCTTAGGAAACTGACAACAACAGTAGCTCCTATTCAGTCCAATACACTGTACTTGCTGGGAACAGACGCGAGTGCTATTAGTAATGTGTATGGCAATGGGAGTGCAATAGTGACTTTCCTTACCAGAAAACAACTCTTGCTTGTATGACCAAAAACTGCATGTGATACAACTCCATTTAGGACTGGGAAACAAACGCTAGGTCACCTTACAAGAAACACACTCTGCTTTTGAGAAAAGAGCACTCTTCTACTCTACTGTGTTTCCCATATGGCCAGAACAGTGAGCTTGCTCAGAACAAAAGAGGTGTGCTTCCTACACACACGGCCATATCTAGTTCAATTCTGCTTAGGAAACTGACAAGAACAGTAGCTCCTATTCAGTCCAATACACTGTACTTGCTGGGAACAGACGCTTGTGCTATTTGTACTGTGTATGGCCGTGGGAGCGCAATAGTGACTCTTTTTACCAGAAAACAACTTTTGCTCATAGGACCAGAAACTGCATGGGATTCAACTCCATTTCTAACTGGGAAACAAACACTAGCTTGCCTTACAAGAAACACACTCTGCTTTTGAGAAATGAGCACTCTTCTACTCAACTGTGTTTCCTATGGCGTCTGAACAGTGAGCTTGCTCAGAAAAAATGAACTGTGCTTTGTACACACACGGGCCATATCTAGTTCAACTCTGATTTGGAAACCGTCAAGAACAGTAGCTCCTCTTCAGTCCGATACACTGTACTTGCTGGGAACAGACGCGAGTGCTATTTGCACTGTGTATGGCAATGGGAGCTCAATAGTGACTTTCCTTACCAGAAAACAACTCTTGCTCGTAAGACTGAAAACTGCATGTGATTCAACTCCATTTAGAACTTGGAAATAAACGCAAGCTCGCCTTACAAGAAACAGACTCTGATTTTGAGAAAACGGCACTATTCTACTCTACTGTGTTTCCTTTGGGGTCCGAAAAATGAGCTTGCTCAGAACAAAAGAACTTTGCTTCCTACACACACGGGCCATATCTAGTTCAACTCTTTTTAGGAAACTTAGAAGAACAGTTGCTCCTCTTCAGTCCAATACACTGTACTTGCTGAGAACAGACGCGAGTGCTATTTGCACTGTGTATGGAAATTGGAGCACAATAGTGACTTTCCTTACCAGAAAACAACTCTTGCTCCTAGGACCAAAAACTGCATGAGATTCAACTCCATTTAGGACTGGGAAACAAACGCTAGCTTGCCTTACAAGAAACACACTCTGCTTTTGAGAAAAGAGCACTCTTCTACTCTACTGTGTTTCCTAAGTGGCCAGAACAGTGAGCTTGCTCAGAACAAAAGAACTGTGCTTCCTACACACACGGCCATATCTAGATCAATTCTGCTTAAGAAACTGACAAGAACAGTAGATACTCTTCAGTGCAATACACTGTACATGCTGGGAATCGACACCAGTGCTATTTGCCCTGTGTATGACAATGGGAGTGCAATAGTGACAATTCTTACCATAAAACAACTCTTGCTCGTAGGACCAAAAACTGCAAGTGACTCAACTTTATTTAGGACTGGGAAACAAACGTTAGCTTGCCTTACAAGAAACACACTCTGCTTTTGAGAAAAGGGCACTCTTCTACTCTACTGTGTTTCCTATGGGGTCCGAACAATGAGCTTGCTCAGAACAAAAGAACTGTGCTTCTTACACACCGGGGCCATATCTAGTTCAACTCTGCTTAGGAAACTGACAAGAACAGAAGATCCTCTTCAGTCCAATACACTGTGCTTGCTGGGAACAGACGCGAGTGCTATTTGCACTGTGTATGGCAATGGGAGCGCAATAGTGACTCTTCTTATCAGAAAACAACTCTTGCTCGTAGGACCAGAAACTGCATGTGATTCAACTCCATTTCTGACTGGAAAGCAAATGCTAGCTCGACTTTCCAGAAACAAACTCTGCTTTTGAGAAAACGGCACTCTTCTACTCTACTGTGTTTCCTATGGGGTCCGAACAGTGAGCTTGCTCAGAACAAAAGAACTGTGCTTCCTACAAACACAGCCATATCTAGTTCAACTATGCTTAGGAAACTGACAAGAACAGTAGCTCCTCTTCAGTCCAATACACTGTACTTGCTTAGAACAGACAAGAGTTCTATTTGCACTGTGTATGACAATGGGACCACAACAGTGACTCTTCTTACCAGAAAACAACTCTTGCTTGTAGGACCAGAAACTGCATGGGATTCAACTCCATTTAGGACTGGGAAACAAACGCTATCTCGCCTTACAAGAAACACAATCTGCTTTTGAGAAAAGAGCACTCTTCTGCTCTACTGTGTTTCTTAAGTGTACCGAACAGTGAGCTTGCTCAGAACAAAAGAACTGTGCTTCCTACACACACGGGCCATATCTAGTTCAACTCTGCTTAGGAAACTGACAAGAAAAGTAGCTCCTCTTCAGTACAATACAGTGTACATGCTGGGAACAGAGGCCAGTGCTATTTGCCCTGTGTATGACAATGGGAGCACAATAGTGTCTCTTCTTACCAGAAAACAACTCTTGCTCGTAGGACCAGAAACTGCATGGGATTCAACTCCATTTAGGTCTGGGAAGAAAACGCTAGCTCGCCTTACAAGAAACACGCTCTGCTTTTGAGAATAGGTCACACTTCTACTCAAATGTGTTTACTATGGGGTCCGAACAGTGAGCTTGCTCAGAACAAAAGAACTGTGCTTCCTACACACACGGGCCATATCTAGTTCAACTCTGCTTAGGAAACTGACAAGAACAGTAGCTCCTCTTCAGTCCAATACACTGTACTTGCTGGGAACAGGTGCGAGTGCTATTTGCAATGTGTATGGCAATGGGAGCGCAATAGTGACTTTCCTTACCAGAAAACAACTCTTGCTCGTAGGACCAAAAACTGCATGTGATTCAACTCCATTTAGGACGGGGAAACAAACGCTAGCTCGCCTTACAAGAAACACACTCTTCTTTTGAGAAAACAGCACTCTTCTACTCTACTGTGTTTCCTATAGGGCCGGTACAGCGAGCTTGCTCAGAACAAAAGAACTGTGCTTCCTACACACATGGCCATATCCAGTTCAATTCTGCTAAGGAAACTAACAAGAACAGTAGCTCCTCTTCAGTCCAATACACTCTACATGCTGGGAATAGACGCCAGTGCTATTTGCCCTGTGTATGACAATGGGAGCACAATAGTGTCACTTCTTACCAGACAAAAACTCTTGCTCGTAGGACTAGAAACTGCATGGGATTCAACTCCATTTAGGACTGGGAAACAAACGCTACTACGCCTTACAAGAAACACACTCTGCTTTTGAGAAAAGAGCACTCTTATACTCTGCTGTGTTTCCTATAGTGCCAGCACAGTGAGCTTGCTCAGAACAAAAGAACTGTGCTTCCTTCACAAACGGGCCATATCTAGTTCAATGCTGCTTAGGAAACTGACAAGAACAGTAGCTCCTCTTCAGTCCAATACACTGTATTTGCTGGGAAAAGATGCGAGTGCTATTTGCACTGTGTATGGCAATGGGAGCACAATAGTGACTTTCCTTACCAGAAAACAACTCTTGCTCGCAGGACCAAAAACTACATGTGATTCAACTCCACTTAGGACTGGGAAACAAACGCTAGCTCGCCTTACAAGAAACACACTCTGCTTTTGAGAAAAGAGCACTCTTCTACTCTACTGAGTTTCCTATATGGCCAGTACAGAGAGCTTGCTCAGAACAAAAGAACTGTGCTTCCTACACGCATGGCATCCAGTTCAATTCTGCTTAAAAAACTGACAAGAACAGTAGCTCCTCTTCAGTCCAATATACTCTACATGCTGGGAAAAGACGCCAGTGCTATTTGCCCTGTGAATGACAATGGGAGCACAATAGTGTCTCTTCTTACCAGAAAAAAACTCTTGCTCGTAGGACCAGAAACTGCATGGGCTTCCACTCCATTTAGGACTGGGAAACAAACGCTACCTCGCCTTACAAGAAACACACTCTGCTTTTGAGAAAAGAGCACTCGTCTACTCTACTGTGTTTCCCATAGGGCCAGAACAGTGAGCTTGCTCAGAAGAAAAGAACTGTGCTTCCTACACACACGGGCCATATCTAGTTCAACTCTGCTTAGGAAACTGACGAGAACAGTAGCTCCTCTTCAGTCCAATACACTGTACTTGCTGGGAACAGATGCGAGTGCTATTTGCACTTTGTATGGAAATGGGAGCGCAATAGTGACTTTCCTTACCAGAAAAAAACTCTTGCTCGTAGGACCAGAAACTGCATGTGATTCAACTCCATTTAGGACTGGGAAACAAACGCTAGCTCGCCTTACAAGAAACACACTCTGCTTTTGAGAAAATAGCACTCTTCTACTCTACTGTGTTTCATATAGGGCCAAAACAGTGAGCTTGCTCAGAACAAAAGAACTGTGCTTCCTACACACACGGGCCATATCTAGTTCAACTCTGCTTAGGAAACTGACAAGAACAGTAGCTCCTCTTCAGTCCAAAACACTATACTTGCTGGGAACTGACGGGAGTGCTATTTGCACTGTGTATGGCAATGGGAGCGCAATAGTGACTTTCCTTACCAGAAAACAACTCTTGCTCGTAGGATCAGAAACTGCTTATGATTGAACTCCATTTAGGACTGGGAAACAAATGCTAGTTCGCATTACTAGAAACACACTCTGCTTTAGAGAAAAGAGAAATCTTCTACTCTACTGTGTTTCCTATGGGGTCCGAACAGTGAGCTTGCTCAGAACAAAAAAACTGTGCTTCCTACACACACGGCCATATCTAGTTCAAATCTGCTTATAAACCTGACAAGAACAGTAGGTCCTCTTCAGTCCAATACACTGTACTTGCTAGGAACAGACGCCAGTGCTATTTGTTCCGTGTATGGCAATGGCAGCACAATAGTGACTCTTCTTACCAGAAATCAACTCTTGCTTGTAGGACCAGAAACTGCGTGTGATTCAACTCCATTTAGGACTGGGAAACAAACGATAGCTCGCCTTACAAGAAACACACTCTGCTTTTGAGAAAAAAGCACTCTTCTACTCTACTGTGTTTACTATGGGGTCCAAACAGTGAGCATGCTCAGAACAAAAAACTGTGCTTCCTACAAACATGGACCCTATCTAGTTCAACTCTGCTTAGATAACTGACAACAACAGTAGCTACTATTCAGTCCATTACACTGTACTTGCTGGGAACAGACGCAAGTGCTATTAGTAATGTGTATGGCAATGGGAGTGCAATAGAGACTTTCCTTACCAGAAAACAACTCTTGCTTGTATGACCAAAATCTGCATGTGATTAATCTCCATTTAGGACTGGGAAACAAACGCGAGCTCGCCTTACAAGAAACACACTCTGCTTTAGAGAAAAGAGCACTCTTCTACTCTATGTGTTTCCTATAGGGCCAGAACAGTGAGCTTGCTCAGAACATAAGAATTGTGCTTCCTAGACACACGGGCCATATCTCGTTCAACTCTGCTTAGGAAACTGACAAGAACAGTAGCTCCTATTCAGTCCAATACACTGTACTTGCTGGGAACAGACGAGTGTGCTATTTGCAATGTGCATGGCCATGGGAGCGCAATAGTGACTCTTTTTACCAGAAAACAACTTTTGCTCGTAGGACCAGAAACTGCATGGGATTCAACTCCATTTCTAACTGGGAAACAAACACTAGCTCGCCTTACAAGAAACACACTCTGCTTTTGAGAAATGAGCACTCTTCTACTCAACTGTGTTTCCTATGGCGTCTGAACAGTGAGCTTGGTCAGAAAAAAAGAACTGTGCTTCCTACACACACGGTCCATATCTAGTTCAACTCTGCTTTGGAAACTGTCAAGAACAGTAGCTCCTCTTCAGTCCAATACACTGTACTTGCTGGGAACAGACGCGAGGGCTATTTGCACTGTGTATGGCAATGGGAGCTCAATAGTGACTTTCCTTACCAGAAAACAACTCTTGCTTGTAGGACTGAAAACTGCATGTGATTCAACTCCATTTAGAACTTGGAAATAAACGCAAGCTCGCCTTAGAAGAAACAGACTCTGATTTTGAGAAAACGGCACTCTTCTACTCTACTGTGTTTCCTTTGGGGTCCGAAAAATGAGCTTGCTCAGAACAAAAGAACTTTGCTTCCTACACACACGGGCCATATCTAGTTCAACTTTTTTTAGAAACTTAGAAGTACAGTTGCTCCTCTTCAGTCCAATACACTGTACTTGCTGGGAACAGACGCCAGTGCTATTTGCACTGTGAAAGGCAATTGGAGCACCATAGTGACTTTCCTTACCAGAAAACAACTCTTGCTCGTAGGACAAAAACTGCACGTGATTCAACTCCATTTAGGACTGGGAAACAAACGCTAGCTTGCCTTACAAGAAACACACTCTGCTTTTGAGAAAAGGGCACACTTCTACTCTACTGTGTTTCCTATGGGGTCCGAACAGTGTGCTTGCTCAGAACAAAAGAACTGTGCTTCCTACACACACGGGCCATATCTAGTTCAACTCTGCTTAGGAAACTGACAAGAACAGTAGCTCCTCTTCAGTCCAATACACTGTACTTGCTGGGAACAGCTGCGAGTGCTATTTGCACTGTGTATGGCAATGGGAGCGCAATAGTGACTTTCCTTACCAGAAAACAACTCTTGCTCGTAGGACCAAAAACTGCATGTGATTCAACTCCATTTAGGACTGGGAAACAAACGCTAGCTCGCCTTACAAGAAACACACTGTGCTTTTGAGAAAAGAGCACTCTTCTACTCTACTGTGTTTCTTATAGGGCCAGTACAGCGAGCTTGCTCAGAACAAAAGAACTGTGCTTCCAACACACATGGCCATATCCAGTTCAATTCTTCTTAGGAAACTGACAAGAACAGTAGCTCCTCTTCAGTCCAATACACTCTACATGCTGGGAAAAGACGCCAGTGCTATTTGCCCTGTGTATGACAATGGGATCACAATAGTGTCGCTTCTTACCAGAAAAAAAAACTCTTGCTCGTAGGACTAGAAACTGCATGGGATTCAACTCCATTTAGGACTGGGAAACAAACGCTACCTCGCCTTACAAGAAAAACACTCTGCTTTTGAGAAAAGAGCACTCTTCTACTCTACTGTGTTTCCCATAGGGCCAGAAGAGTGAGCTTGCTTAGAACAAAAGAACTGTGCTTCCAACACACACGGGCCATATCTAGTTCAACTCTGCTTAGGAAACTGACGAGAACAGTAGCTCCTCTTCAGTCCAATACACTGTACTTCCTGTGAACAGATGCGGGTGCTATTTGCACTTTGTATGGAAATGGGAGCGCAATAGTGACTTTCCTTACCAGAAAAAAACTCTTGCTCATAGGACCAAAAACTGCATGTGATTCAACTCCATTTAGGACTGGGAAACAAACGCTAGCTCGCCTTACAAGAAACACACTGCTTTTGAGAAAAGAGCACTCTTCTATTCTCCTGTATTTCCTATAGGGCCAGTACAGTGAGCTTGCTCAGAACAAAAGAACTGTGCTTCCTACACACATGGACATATCCAGTAAAATTCTGCTTAGGAAACTGACAAGAACAGTAGCTCCTCTTCAGTCCAATACACTGTACTTGCTGGGAACAGACGCCAGTGCTATTTGCACTGTGCATGGCAATGGGAGCGCAATAGTGACTTTCCTCACCAGAAAACAACTCTTGCTCATAGGACCTAAAACTGCATGGGATTTAACTCCATTTAGGACTGGGAAACAAATGCTAGGTCGCCTTACAAGAAACAAACTCTCCTTTTGATAAAAGAGCACTCTTCTACTCTACTGTGTTTCCTATAGGGCCAGTACAGCCAGCTCGCTCAGAACAAAAGAACTGTGCTTCCTACACACATGGGCCTTATCTAGTTCAACTCTGCTTAGGAAACTGACAAGAACAGTATCTCCTATTCTGTCCAATACACTGTACTTGCTGGGAAGAGAAGCGAGTGCTATTTGCACTGTGTATGGCAATGGAAGCGCAATAGTGACTCTTCTTACCAGAAAACAACTCTTGCTTGTAGGACCAGAAACTGCATGGGATTCAACTCCATTTAGGACTGGGAAAAAAACGCTAGCTCGACTTACAAAAAACACACTCTGCTTTTGAGAAAAGAGCACTCTTCTACTCTACTGTGTTTCCCATAGGGCCAGAACACTGAGCTTGCTCAGAAAAAAAGAACTGTGCTTCCTACACACACGAGCCATATCTAGTTCAACTCTGCTTAGGAAACTGACGAGAACCGTAGCTACCCTTCAGTCCAATACACTGTACTTGCTGGGAACAGACGCGAGTGCTCTTTGCACTTTGTATGGAAATGGGAGCGCAATAGTGACTTTCCTTACCAGAAAACTACTCTTGCTCATAGGACCAAAAACTGCATGTGATTCAACTCCATTTAGGACTGGGAAACAAACGCTAGCTCACCTTACAAGAAACACACTCTGCTTTTGAGAAAAGAGCACTCTTCTACTCTGCTGTGTTTCCTATAGGGCCAGTACAGTGAGCTTGCTCAGAACAAAAGAACTGTGCTTCCTTCACACACGGGCCATATCTAGTTCAATTCTGCTTAGGAAACTGACAAGAACAGTAGCTCCTCTTCAGTCCAATACACTCTACATGCTGGGAACAGACGCCAGTGCTATTTGTCCTGTGTATGTCAATGGGAGCACAATAGTGTCTCTTCTTACCAGAAAACAACTCCTGCTCGTAGGACCAGAAACTGCATGGGATTCAACTCCATTTAGGACTGGGAAACAAACGCTACCTTGCCTTACAAGAAACACACTCTGCTTTTGAGAAAAGAGCACTCTTCTACTCTACTGTGTTTCCCATAGGGCCAGAACAGTGAGCTTGCTCAGAACAAAAGAACTGTGCTTCCTACACACACGGGCCATATCTAGTTCAATTCCGCTTAGGAAACTGACAAGAACAGTAGATCCTCTTCAGTCCAATACACTGTACTTGCTGGGAACAGACGCCAGTGCTATTTGCACTGTGCATGGCAATGGGAGCGCAATAGTGACTTTCCTCACCAGAAAACAACTCTTGCTCATAGGACCTAAAACTGCATGGGATTTAACTCCATTTAGGACTGGGAAACAAACGCTAGGTCGCCTTACAAGAAACACACTCTCCTTTTGAGAAAAGAGCACTCTTCTACTCTACTGTGTTTCCTATAGGGCCAGTACAGCCAGCTCGCTCAGAACAAAAGAACTGTGCTTCCTACACACACGGGCCTTATCTAGTTCAACTCTGCTTAGGAAACTGACAAGAACAGTATCTCCTATTCTGTCCAATACACTGTACTTGCTGGGAAGAGAAGCGAGTGCTATTTGCACTGTGTATGGCAATGGAAGCGCAATAGTGACTCTTCTTACCAGAAAACAACTCTTGCTTGTAGGACCAGAAACTGCATGGGATTCAACTCCATTTAGGACTGGGAAAAAAACGCTAGCTCGACTTACAAAAAACACACTCTGCTTTTGAGAAAAGAGCACTCTTCTACTGTACTGTGTTTCCCATAGGGCCAGAACACTGAGCTTGCTCAGAACAAAAGAACTGTGCTTCCTACACACACGAGCCATATCTAGTTCAAATCTGCTTAGGAAACTGACGAGAACCGTAGCTACCCTTCAGTCCAATACACTGTACTTGCTGGGAACAGACGCGAGTGCTCTTTGCACTTTGTATGGAAATGGGAGCGCAATAGTGACTTTCCTTACCAGAAAACAACTCTTGCTCATAGGACCAAAAACTGCATGTGATTCAACTCCATTTAGGACTGGGAAACAAACGCTAGCTCACCTTACAAGAAACACACTCTGCTTTTGAGAAAAGAGCACTCTTCTACTCTACTGTGTTTCCCATAGGGCCAGAACAGTGAGCTTGCTCAGAACAAAAGAACTGTGCTTCCTACACACACGGGCCATATCTAGTTCAACTCTGCTTAGGAACTGACGAGAACAGTAGCTCCTCTTCAGTCCAATACACTGTACTTGCTGGGAATAGACGCGAGTGCTATTTGCACTTTTTATTGAAATGGGAGCGCAATAGTGACTTTACTTACCAGAAAAAAAATCTTGCTCGTAGGACCAAAAACTGCATGTGATTCAACTCCATTTAGGACTGGGAAACAAACGTTAGCTCGCCTTACGAGAAACACACTCTGCTTTTGAGAAAAGAGCACTCTTCTATTCTCCTGTGTTTCCTATAGGGCCAGTACAGTGAGCTTGCTCAGAAAAAAAGAACTGTGCTTCCTTCACACCCGGGCCATATCTAGTTCAATTCTGCTTAGTTAACTGACAAGAACAGTAGATCATCTTCAGTCCAATACACTGTACTTGCTGGGAACAGACGCCAGTGCTATTTGTACTGTGTACAGCAATGGGAGCACAATAGTGTCTCTCCTTACCAGAAAACAACTCTTGCTAGTAGGACCAGAAACTGCATGTGATTCAACTCCACTTAGGACTGGGAAAAAAACGCTAGCTCGCCTTACAAGAAACACGCTCTGCTTTTGAGAAAAGGGCACACTTCTACTCTACTGTGTTTCCTATGGTGTCCGAACAGTGAGCTTGCTCAGTACAAAAGAACTGTGCTTCCTACACATACGGGCCATATACATTTCAACTCTGCTTAGGAAACTGACCAGAACAGTAGCTCCTCTTCAGTCCAATACACTGTACTTGCTGGGAACAGACGCGAGTGCTATTTGTACTGTGTATGGCAATGGGAGCACAATAGTGACTTTCCTCACCAGAAAACAACTCTTGCTCGTAGGACCAAAAACTGCATGTGATTCAACTCCATTTAGGACTGGGAAACAAACGCTAGCACGCCTTACAAGAAACACACTCTCCTTTTGAGAAAATAGCACTCTTCTACTCTACTGTGTTTCCTATAGGGCCAGTACAGCGAGCTTGCTCAGAACAAAAGAAGTGTGCTTCCTACACACATGGCCATATCCAGTTCAATTCTGCTTAGGAAACTGAAAAGAACAGTAGCTCCTCTTCAGTCCAATACACTCTACATGCTGGGAACAGACGCCAGTGCTATTTGCCCTGTGTATGACAAGGGGAGCACAATAGTGTCTCTTCTTACCAGAAAACAACTCTTGCTCGTAGGACCAGAAACTGCATGGGATTCAACTCCATTTAGGACTGGGAAACAAACGCTACCTCGCCTTACAAGAAACACACTCTGCTTTTGAGAAAAGAGCACTCTTCTACTCTACTGTGTTTCCCATTGGGGCGAAAACAGTGAGCTTGCTCAGAACAAAAGAACTGTGCTTCCTACACACACGGGCCATATCTAGTTCAACTCTGCTTAGGAACTGACGAGAACAGTATCTCCTATTCAGTCCAATACACTGTACTTGCTGGGAATAGACGCGAGTGCTATTTGCACTGTGTATGTCAATTGGAGAGTAATAGTGACTCTTCTTACCAGAAAACAACTCTTGCTCGTAGGACCAGAAACTGCATGGGATTCAACTCCATTTAGGACTGGGAAACAAACGCTAGTTCACCTTACAAAAAACACACTCTGCTTTTGAGAGAAGAGCACTCTTCTACTCTAAGGTGTTTCCCATAGGGCCAGAACAGTGAGCGTGCTCAGAACAAAAGAACTGTGCTTCCTACAAACACGGGCCATATCCAGTTCAACTCTGCTTAGGAAACTGACGAGAACAGTAGGTCCACTTCAGTCCAATACACTGTACTTGCTGGGAACAGACGCGAGTGCTATTTGCACTTTGTATGGAAATGTGAGCGCAATAGTGACTTTCCTTACCAGAAAACAACTCTTGCTCGTAGGACCAGAAACTGCATGGGATTCAACTCCATTTAGGACTGGGAAACAAACGCTAGTTCACCTTACAAAAAACACACTCTGCTTTTGAGAAAAGAGCACTCTTCTACTCTACGGTGTTTCCTATAAGGCCAGAACAGTGAGCTTCCTCAGAACAAAAGAACTGTGCTTCCTACACACACGGGCCATATCTAGTTCAACTCTGCTTAGGAAACTGACAAGAACAGTATCTCCTATTCTGTCCAATACACTGTACTTGCTGGGAAGAGAAGCGAGTGCTATTTGCACTGTGTATGGCAATGGAAGCGCAATAGTGACTCTTCTTACCAGAAAACAACTCTTGCTCGTAGGACCAGAAACTGCATGTGATTCAACTCCATTTAGGGCTGGGACACAAACGCTAGCTCGCCTTACAAGAAACACACTCTGCTTATGAGAAAAGAGCACTCTTCTACTCTACTGTGTTTCCTATGGTGTCCGAACAGTGAGCTTGCTCAGAACAAAAGAACTGTGCTTCCTACACACACGGGCCATATCTAGTTCAACTCCGCTTAGGAAACTGACAAGAACAGTACCTCCTCTTCTGTCCAATACACTGTACTTCCTGGGAACAGACGCCAGTGCTATTTGCACTGTGTATGCCAATGGAAGCGCAATAGTGACTCTTCTTACCAGAAAACAACTCTTGCTCGTAGGACCAGAAACTGCATGGGATTCAACTCCATTTAGGACTGGGAAACAAACGCTAGCTCGTCTTACAAGAAACACACTCTGCTTTTGATAAAAGAGCACTCTTCTACTCTACTGTGTTTTCTATAGGGGCAGAAGAGAGAGCTTGCTCAGAACAAAAGAACTGTGCTTCCTACACACAGGGGCCATATCTACTTCAACTGTGCTTAGCAAACTGACCAGAATAGTAGCTCCTCTTCAGTCCAATACACTGTACTTGCTGGGAACAGATGACAGTGCTATTTGCACTGTGTATGGCAAAGGGAGCACAATAGTGACTTTCCTTACCAGAAAAAAACTCTTGCTCGTAGGACCAAAAACTGCATGTGATTCAACTCCATTTAGGACTGGGAAACAAACGCTAGGTCACCTGACAAGAAACACACTCTGCTTTTGATAAAAGAGCACTCTTCTACTCTACTGTGTTTCCTGTGTTGTCCGAACAGTAAGCTTGCTCAGAACAAAAGAACTATGCTTCCTACACACACAGGCCATATCTAGTTCAACTCTGCTTAGGAAACTGAGAAGAACAGTAGATCCTCTTCAGTCCAATACAATGTACATGCTGGGAGCAGACGCGAGTGCTATTTGAACTGTGTATGGCAATGGGAGCTCAATGGTGACTCTACTTACCAGAAAACAACTGTTGGTTGTAGGACCAGAAACTGCATGGGATTCAACTCCGTTTCTGACTGGGAAACAAACACTAGCTAGCCTTACAAGAAACACACTCTGCTTTTGAAAAAAGAGCACTCTTCTACTCTACTGTGTTTCCCATGGGGTCCGAACAGTGAGCTTGCTCAGAACAAAAGAACTGTGATTCACACACACGGGCCATATCTAGTTCAACTCTGCTTAGGAAACTGACAAGAACAGTAGATTTTCTTCTGTCCAATACACTGTACTTGCTGGGAACAGACGCGAGTGCTATTTGCACTGTGTATGGCAATGATAGCACAATAGTGACTCTTCTTACCAGAAAACAGCACTTGCTCGTAGGACCAGAAACTGCATGTGATGCAACTCCATTTAGGACTGGGAAACAAACGCTAGCTCGCCTTACAAGAAACACACTCTGCTTTTGAGAGAAGAGCACTCTTCTACTCTACAGTGTTTACTCCAATGGCCAGAACAGTGAGCTTGCTCAGAACAAAAGAACTGTGCTTCCTACACACACGGGCCATATCTAGTTCAACTCTGCTTAGGAAACTGACAAGAACAGTATATCCCCTTCAGGCCAATACACTGTACATGCTGGGAACAGACGCAAGTGCTATTTGCCCTGTGTATGATAAAGGGAGTGCAATAGTGACTCTTCTTACCAGAAAACAACTCTTGCTCGTAGGACCAGAAACTGCATGTGATTCAACTCCATTTAGGGCTGGGACACAAACGCTAGCTCGCCTTACAAGAAACACACTCTGCTTATGAGAAAAGAGCACTCTTCTACTCTACTGTGTTTCCTATGGTGTCCGAACAGTGAGCTTGCTCAGAACAAAAGAACTGTGCTTCCTACACACACGGGCCATATCTAGTTCAACTCCGCTTAGGAAACTGACAAGAACAGTACCTCCTCTTCTGTCCAATGCACTGTACTTCCTGGGAACAGACGCCAGTGCTATTTGCACTGTGTATGCCAATGGAAGCGCAATAGTGACTCTTCTTACCAGAAAACAACTCTTGCTCGTAGGACCAGAAACTGCATGGGATTCAACTCCATTTAGGACTGGGAAACAAACGCTAGCTCGTCTTACAAGAAACACACTCTGCTTTTGATAAAAGAGCACTCTTCTACTCTACTGTGTTTTCTATAGGGGCAGAAGAGAGAGCTTGCTCAGAACAAAAGAACTGTGCTTCCTACACACAGGGGCCATATCTACTTCAACTGTGCTTAGCAAACTGACCAGAATAGTAGCTCCTCTTCAGTCCAATACACTGTACTTGCTGGGAACAGATGACAGTGCTATTTGCACTGTGTATGGCAAAGGGAGCACAATAGTGACTTTACTTACCAGAAAAAAACTCTTGCTCGTAGGACCAAAAACTGCATGTGATTCAACTCCATTTAAGACTGGGAAACAAATGCTAGCTCGCCTTTCAATAACACACTCTGCTTTTGAGAAAAGGGCACTCTTCTACTCTACTGTGTTTCCTATGGGGTCCGAAAGTGAGCTTGCTCAGAACAAAAGAACTGTGCTTCCTACACACCGGGCCCATATCTAGTTCAACTCTGCTTAAGAAACTGACAAGAACAGAGGATCTTCTTCAGTCCAATACACTGTACTTGCTGGGAACAGACGCGAGTGATATTTGCACTGTGTATGGGAATGGGAGCGCAATAGTGACTCTTCTTACCAGAAAACAATTCTTGCTCGTAGGACCAAAAACTGCAAGTGACTCAATTTTATTTAGGACTGGGAAACAAACGTTAGCTTGCCTTACAAGAAAGACACTCTGCTTTTGAGAAAAGAGCACTCCTCTACTCTACTGTGTTTCCCATGGGTTCTGAACAGTGAGCTTGCTCAGAACAAAAGAACTGTGCTTCCTACACACACGGGCCATATCTAGTTCAACTCTGCTTAGGAAACTGACAAGAACAGTAGCTCCTCTTCAGTCCAATACACTGTACTTTCTGGGAAGAGACGCGAGTGCTATTTGTACTGTGTATGGCAATGGCAGAGCTATAGTGACTTTCCTTACCAGAAAACAACTCTTGCTCGTAAGACCAAAAACTGCATGTGATTCAACTCCATTTAGGACTGGGAAACAAATGCTAGCTCGCCTTACAAGAAACACACTCTGCTTTTGAGAAAAGGGCACTCTTCTACTCTACTGTGTTTCCTATGGGGTCCGAACAGTGAGCTTGCTCAGAACAAAAGAACTGTGCTTCCTACACACCGGGGCCATATCTCGTTCAACTCTGCTTAGGAAACTGACAAGAACAGTAGCTCCTCTTCAGTCCAATACACTGTACTTGCTTAGAACAGACACGAGTGCTATTTGCACTGTGTATGACAATGGGAGCGCAATAGTGACTCTTCTTACCAGAAAACAACTCTTGCTCGTAGGACCAGAAACTGCATGGGATTCAACTCAACTTCTGACTGAGAAACAAACATTAGCTCGCCTAACAAGAAACACACTCTGCTTTTGAGAAAGGAGCACTCTTCTATTCAACTGTGTTTCCTATGGGGTCGAACAGTAAGCTTCCTCAGAAAAAAAGAACTGTGGTTCCTACACACACGGGCCATATCTTGTTCAACTCTGCTTAGGAAACTGACAAGAACAGTAGATCCTCTTCAGTCCAATACACTGTACATGCTGGGAACACATGCCAGTGCTATTTGCACTGTGTATGACAATGGGACCGCAACAGTGACTCTTCTTACCAGAAAACAACTCTTGCTCGTAGGACCAGAAACTGCATGGGATTCAACTCCATTTAGGACTGGGAAACAAACGCTATCTCGCCTTACAAGAAACACAATCTGCTTTTGAGAAAAGAGCACTCTTCTACTCTACTGTGTATCCTAAGTGTACGGAACAGTGAGCTTGTTCAGAACAAAAGAACTGTGCTTCCTACACACATGGGCCATATCTAGTTCAACTCTGCTTAAAAAACTTACAAGAAAAGTAGCTCCTCTTCAGCACAATACAATGTACTTGCTGGGAACAGATGCGAGTGCTATTTGCACTGTGTATCGCAATGTGAGCTCAATAGTGACTTTCCTTGCCAGAAAACAACTCTTGCTCGTAGTACCGAAAACTGCACGTGATTCAACTCCATTTAGAACTGGGAAATAAACGCTAGCTTGCCTTACAAGAAACACACTCTCCTTTTGAGAAAAGAGCACTCTTCTACTCTACTGTGTTTCCTATAGGGCCAGTACAGCGAGCTTGCTCAGAACAAAAGAACTGTGCTTCCTACACACATGGCCATATCCAGTTCAATTCTGCTTAAGAAACTGACAAGAACAGTAGCTCCTCTTCAGTCCAATACACTCTACATGCTGGGAAAAGACGCCAGTGCTATTTGCCCTGTGTATGACAATGGGAGCACAATAGTGTCTCTTCTTACCAGAAAATAACTCTTGCTCATAGGACCAGAAACTGCATGTGATTCAACTCCATTTAGGACTGGGAAACAAACGCTAGCTCACATTACAAGAAACACACTCTGCTTTTGAGAAAAGAGCACTCTTCTACTCTACGGTGTTTCCTATAATGCCAGAACAGTGAGCTTCCTCAGAAAAAAAGAACTGTGCTTCCTACACACACGGGCCATATCTAGTTCAACTCTGCTTAGGAAACTGAAAAGAACAGTATCTCCTATTCTGTGCAATACACTGTACTTGTTGGGAAGAGAAGCGAGTGCTATTTGCACTGTGTATGGCAATGGGAGTGCAATAGTGACTCTTCTTACCAGAAAACAACTCTTGCTCATACGACCAGAAACTGCATGGGATTCAACTCCATTTAGGACTGGGAAAAAAACCCTAGCTCGCCTTACAAGAAACACACTCTGCTTTTGAGAAAAGAGCACTCTTCTACTCTACTGTGTTTCCTATAGGGCCAGTACAGCAAGCTTGCTCAGAACAAAAGAACTGTGCTTCCTACACACATGGCCATATCCAGTTCAATTCTGCTTAGGAAACTGACAAGAACAGTAGCTCCTCTTCAGTCCAATACACTCTACATGCTGGGAACAGACGCCAGTGCTATTTGCCCTGTGTATGACAATGAGAGCACAATAGTGTCTCTTCTTACCAGAAAACAACTCTTGCTCGTAGGACCAGAAACTGCATGGGATTCAACTCCATTTAGGACTGGGAAACAAACGCTAGCTCGCCTTACAAGAAACACACTCTGCTTTTGAGAAAAGAGCACTCTTCTACTCTACTGTGTTTCCCAAGTGCCAGAACAGTGAGCTTGCTCAGAAAAAAAGAACTGTGCTTCCTACACACACGGGCCATATCTAGTTCAACTCTGCTTAGGAACTGACGAGAACAGTAGCTCCTCTTCAGTCCAATACACTGTACTTGCTGGGAACAGTCACGAGTGCTATTTGCACTTTGTATGGAAATGGGAGCTCAATAGTGACTTTCCTTACCAGAAAACAACTCTTTCTCATTGGACCAAAAACTGCATGTGATTCAACTCCATATAGGACTGGGAAACAAATGCTAGCTCGCCTTACAAGAAACACACTCTGCTTTTGAGAAAAGAGCACTCTTCTACTCTGCTGTGTTTCCTATAGTGCCAGTACAGTGAGCTTGCTCAGAACAAAGAACTGTGCTTCCTTCACACACGGGCCATATCTAGTTCAATTCCGCTTAGGAAACTGACAAGAACAGTAGATCCTCTTCAGTCCAATACACTGTACTTGCTGGGAACAGACGCCAGTGCTGTATGCACTGTGTATGACAATGGGAGAGTAATAGTGACTATTCTTACCAGAAAACAACTCTTGCTCATAGGACCAGAAACTGCATGGGATTCAACTCCATTTAGGACTGGGAAAAAAACGCTAGCTCGCCTTACAAGAAACACACTCTGCTTTTGAGAAAAGAGCACTCTTCTACTCTACTGTGTTTCCCATAGGGCCAGAACAGTGAGCTTGCTCAGAACAAAAGAACTGTGCTTCCTACACACACGAGCCATATCTAGTTCAACTCTGCTTAGGAAACTGATGAGAACAGTAGCTTCCCTTCAGTCCAATACACTGTACTTGCTGGGAACAGACCCGAGTGCTATTTGCACTTTGTATGGAAATGGGAGCGCAATAGTGACTTTCCTTACCAGAAAAAAACTCTTGCTAGTAGGACTAAAAACTGCATGTGATTCAACTGCATTTAGGACTGGGAAACAAACGTTAGCTTGCCTTACAAGAAACACACTCTGCTTTTGAGAAAAGAGCACTCTTCTACTCTACTGTGTTTCCTATGGTGTCCGAACAGTGAGCTTGCTCAGAACAAAAGAACTGTGCTTCCTACACACATGGCCATATCCAGTTCAATTCTGCTTAGGAAACTGACAAGAACAGTAGCTCCTCTTCAGTCCAATACACTCTACATGCTGGAAACAGACGCCAGTGCTATTTGCCCTGTGTATGACAAGGGGAGCACAATAGTGTCTCTTCTTACCAGAAAACAACTCTTGCTCGTAGGACCAGAAACTGCATGGGATTCAACTCCATTTAGGACTGGGAAACAAACGCTGCCTCGCCTTACAAGAAACACACTCTGCTTTTGAGAAAAGAGCACTCTTCTGCTCTACTGTGTTTCCTATAAGGCCAGAACAGTGAGCTTCCTCAGAACAAAAGAACTGTGCTTCCTACACACACGGGCCATATCTAGTTCAACTCTGCTTAGCAAACTGACAAGAACAGTATCTCCTATTCTGTCCAATACACTGTACTTGCTGGGAAAAAAGCGAGTGCTATTTGCAATGTGTATGGCAATGGAAGCGCAATAGTGACTCTTCTTACCAGAAAACAACTCTTCCTCCTAGGATCAGAAACTGCATGTGATTCAACTGAATTTAGGACTGGGAAACAAACGCTAGCTCTCCTTACAAGAAAAACACTCTACTTTTGAGAAAAGAGCACTCCTCTACTCTACTGTGTTTCCTATAGGGCCAGAACAGTGAGCTTGCTCAGAACCAAAGAACTGTGCTTCCTACACACACGGGCTATATCTAGTTCAACTCTGCTTAGGAAACTGACAAGAACAGCATCTCTGCTTCTTTCCAATACACTGTACTTGCTGGGCGCAGACGCGAGTGCTATTTGCACTGTGTATAGCAATGGGAGCACAATATTGACTCTTCTTACCAGAAAACAACTCTTGGTTGTAGGACCAGAAACTGCATGGGATTCAACTCCGTTTCTGACTGGGAAACAAACACTAGCTAGCCTTACAAGAAACACACTCTGCTTTTGAAAAAAGAGCACACTTCTACTCTACTGTGTTTCCCATGGGGTCCGAAAAGTGAGCTTGCTCAGAACAAAAGAACTGTGCTTCCTCCACACACGGGCCATATCCAGTTCAATTCTGCTTAGGAAACTGACAAGAACAGTAGCTCCTCTTCAGTCCAATACACTCTACATGCTGGGAACAGACACCAGGGCTATTTGCCCTGTGTATGACAATGGGAGCACAATAGTGTCTCTTCTTACCAGAAAACAACTCTTGCTCGTAGGACCAGAAACTGCATGGGATTCAACTCCATTTAGGACTGGGAAACAAACGCTACCTCGCCTTACAAGAAACACACTCTGCTTTTGAGAAAAGAGCACTCTTCTACTCTACTGTGTTTCCCAAGGGCCAGAACAGTGAGCTTGCTCAGAACAAAAGAACTGTGCTTCCTACACACACGGGCCATATCTAGTTCAACTCTGCTTAGGAACTGACGAGAACAGTAGCTCCTCTGCAGTCCAATACACTGTACTTGCTGGGAACAGACACGAGTGCTATTTGCACTTTGTATGGAAATGGGAGCGCAATAGTGACTTTCCTTACCAGAAAACAACTCTTTCTCATTGGACCAAAAACTGCATGTGATTCAACACCATATAGGACTGGGAAACAAATGCTAGCTCGCCTTACAAGAAACACACTCTGCTTTTGAGAAAAGAGCACGCTTCTACTCCGCTGTGTTTCCTATAGTGCCAGTACAGTGAGCTTGCTCAGAACAAAGAACTGTGCTTCCTTCACACACGGGCCATATCTAGTTCAATTCCGCTTAGGAAACTGACAAGAACAGTAGATCCTCTTCAGTCCAATACACTGTACTTGCTGGGAACAGACGCCAGTGCTGTATGCACTGTGTATGACAATGGGAGAGTAATAGTGACTATTCTTACCAGAAAACAACTCTTGCTCATAGGACCAGAAACTGCATGGGATTCAACTCCATTTAGGACTGGGAAAAAAACGCTAGCTCGCCTTACAAGAAACACACTCTGCTTTTGAGAAAAGAGCACTCTTCTACTCTACTGTGTTTCCCATAGGGCCAGAACAGTGAGCTTGCTCAGAACAAAAGAACTGTGCTTCCTACACACACGAGCCATATCTAGTTCAACTCTTCTTAGGAAACTGACGAGAACAGTAGCTTCCCTTCAGTCCAATACACTGTACTTGCTGGGAACAGACGCGAGTGCTATTTGCACTTTGTATGGAAATGGGAGCGCAATAGTGACTTTCCTTACCAGAAAAAAACTCTTGCTAGTAGGACTAAAAACTGCATGTGATTCAACTGCATTTAGGACTGGGAAACAAACGTTAGCTTGCCTTACAAGAAACACACTCTGCTTTTGAGAAAAGAGCACTCTTCTACTCTACTGTGTTTCCTATGGTGTCCGAACAGTGAGCTTGCTCAGAACAAAAGAACTGTGCTTCCTACACACATGGCCATATCCAGTTCAATTCTGCTTAGGAAACTGACAAGAACAGTAGCTCCTCTTCAGTCCAATACACTCTACATGCTGGAAACAGACGCCAGTGCTATTTGCCCTGTGTATGACAATGGGAGCACAATAGTGTCTCTTCTTACCAGAAAACAACTCTTGCTCATAGGACCAGAAACTGCATGGGATTCAACTCCATTTAGGACTGGGAAACAAACGCTACCTCGCCTTACAAGAAACACACTCTGCTTTTGAGAAAAGAGCACTCTTCTGCTCTACTGTGTTTCCTATAAGGCCAGAACAGTGAGCTTCCTCAGAACAAAAGAACTGTGCTTCCTACACACACGGGCCATATCTAGTTCAACTCTGCTTAGCAAACTGACAAGAACAGTATCTCCTATTCTGTCCAATACACTGTACTTGCTGGGAAAAAAGCGAGTGCTATTTGCAATGTGTATGGCAATGGAAGCGCAATAGTGACTCTTCTTACCAGAAAACAACTCTTCCTCCTAGGATCAGAAACTGCATGTGATTCAACTGCATTTAGGACTGGGAAACAAACGCTAGCTCTCCTTACAAGAAAAACACTCTACTTTTGAGAAAAGAGCACTCCTCTACTCTACTGTGTTTCCTATAGGGCCAGAACAGTGAGCTTGCTCAGAACCAAAGAACTGTGCTTCCTACACACACGGGCTATATCTAGTTCAACTCTGCTTAGGAAACTGACAAGAACAGCAGCTCTGCTTCTTTCCAATACACTGTACTTGCTGGGAGCAGACGCGAGTGCTATTTGCACTGTGTATAGCAATGGGAGCACAATATTGACTCTTCTTACCAGAAAACAACTCTTGGTTGTAGGACCAGAAACTGCATGGGATTCAACTCCGTTTCTGACTGGGAAACAAACACTAGCTAGCCTTACAAGAAACACACTCTGCTTTTGAAAAAAGAGCACTCTTCTACTCTACTGTGTTTCCCATGGGGTCCGAAAAGTGAGCTTGCTCAGAACAAAAGAACTGTGCTTCCTCCACACACGGGCCATATCCAGTTCAATTCTGCTTAGGAAACTGACAAGAACAGTAGCTCCTCTTCAGTCCAATACACTCTACATGCTGGGAACAGACACCAGGGCTATTTGCCCTGTGTATGACAATGGGAGCACAATAGTGTCTCTTCTTACCAGAAAACAACTCTTGCTCGTAGGAACAGAAACTGCATGGGATTCAACTCCATTTAGGACTGGGAAACAAACGCTACCTCGCCTTACAAGAAACACACTCTGCTTTTGAGAAAAGAGCACTCTTCTACTCTACTGTGTTTCCCAAGGGCCAGAACAGTGAGCTTGCTCAGAACAAAAGAACTGTGCTTCCTACACACACGGGCCATATCTAGTTCAACTCTGCTTAGGAACTGACGAGAACAGTAGCTCCTCTGCGGTCCAATACACTGTACTTGCTGGGAACAGACACGAGTGCTATTTGCACTTTGTATGGAAATGGGAGCGCAATAGTGACTTTCCTTACCAGAAAACAACTCTTTCTCATTGGACCAAAAACTGCATGTGATTCAACACCATATAGGACTGGGAAACAAATGCTAGCTCGCCTTACAAGAAACACACTCTGCTTTTGAGAAAAGAGCACGCTTCTACTCCGCTGTGTTTCCTATACTGCCAGTACAGTGAGCTTGCTCAGAACAAAAGAACTGTGCTTCCTTCACACACGGGCCATATCTAGTTCAATTCCGCTTAGGAAACTGACAAGAACAGTAGATCCTCTTCAGTCCTATACACTGTACTTGCTGGGAACAGACGCCAGTGCTGTTTGCACTGTGTATGACAATGGGAGGGTAATAGTGACTATTCTTACCAGAAAACAATTCTTGCTCGTAGGACCAGAAACTGCATGTGATTCAACTCCATTTAGGACTGGGAAACAAACGCTAGCTTGCCTTACAAGAAACACACTCGGCTTTTGAGAAAAGAGCACTCTTCTACTCTACTGTGATTCCTATGGTGTCCGAACAGTGAGCTTGCTCAGAACAAAAGAACTGTGCTTCCTAGACACATGGGCCATATCTAGTTCAACTCTGCTTAGGAAACTGACAAGAACAGTATCTCCTCTTCAGTCCAATACACTGTACTTGCTGGGAACAGACGCCAGTGCTATTTGCACTGTGTATGGCAATGGGAGCACAATAGTGACTCTTCTTACCAGAAAACAACTCTTGCTCGTAGGACCAGATACTGCATAGGATTCAACTCCATTTAGGACTGGGAAACAAACGCTAGTTCACCTTACAAGAAACACACTCTGCTTTTGAGAAAAGAGCACTCTTCTACTCTACGGTGTTTTCTATAGGGCCAGTACAGCAAGCTTGCTCAGAACAAAAGAACTAAGCTTCCTACACACATGGCCATATCCAGTTCAATTCTGCTTAAGAAACTGACAAGAACAGTAGCTCCTCTTCAGTCCAATACACTCTGCATGCTGGGAACAGACGCCAGTGCTATTTGCACTGTGTATGACAATGGGAGCACAATAGTGTCTCTTCTTACCAGAAAATAACTCTTGCTCGTAGGACCAGATACTGCATAGGATTCAACTCCATTTAGGACTGGGAAACAAACGCTAGCTCACATTACAAGAAACACACTCTGCTTTTGAGAAAAGAGCACTCTTCTACTCTACAGTGTTTCCTATAATGCCAGAACAGTGATCTTCCTCAGAACAAAAGAACTGTGCTTCCTACACACACGGGCCATATCTAGTTCAACTCTGCTTAGGAAACTGACAAGAACAGTATCTCCGATTCTGTCCAATACACTGTACTTGCTGGGAAGAGAAGCGAGTGTTATTTGCACTGTGTATGGCACTGGAAGCGCAATAGTGACTCTTCTTACCAGAAAACAACTCTTGCTCGTAGGACCAGAAACTGCATGGGATTCAACTCCATTTAGGACTGGGAAACAAACGCTACCTCGCCTTACAAGAAACACACTCTGCTTTTGAGAAAAGAGCACTCTTCTACTCTACTGTGTTTCCCAAGGGCCAGAACAGTGAGCTTGCTCAGAACAAAAGAACTGTGCTTCTTACACACACGGGCCATATCTAGTTCAACTCTGCTTAGGAACTGACGAGAACAGTAGCTCCTCTTCAGTCCAATACACTGTACTTGCTGGGAACAGACACGAGTGCTATTTGCACTTTGTATGGAAATGGGAGCTCAATAGTGACTTTCCTTACCAGAAAACAACTCTTTCTCATTGGACCAAAAACTGCATGTGATTCAACTCCATATAGGACTGGGAAACAAATGCTAGCTCGTCTTACAAGAAACACACTCTGCTTTTGAGAAAAGAGCACTCTTCTACTCTGCTGTGTTTCCTATAGTGCCAGTACAGTGAGCTTGCTCAGAACAAAAGAACTGTGCTTCCTTCACACACGGGCCATATCTAGTTCAATTCCGCTTAGGAAACTGACAAGAACAGTAGATCCTCTTCAGTCCAATACACTGTACTTGCTGGGAACAGACGCCAGTGCTGTTTGCACTGTGTATGACAATGGGAGAGTAATAGTGACTATTCTTACCAGAAAACAACTCTTGCTCGTAGGACCAGAAACTGCATGGGATTCAACTCCATTTAGGAATGGGAAAAAAACGCTAGCTCGCCTTACAAGAAACACACTCTGCTTTTGAGAAAAGAGCACTCTTCTACTCTACTGTGTTTCCCATAGGGCCAGAACAGTGATCTTGATCAGAACAAAAGAACTGTGCTTCCTACACACACGAGCCATATCTAGTTCAACTCTGCTTCGGAAACTGACGAGAACAGTAGCTCCCCTTCAGTCCAATACACTGTACTTGCTGGGAACAGACCTGAGTGCTATTTGCACTTTGTATGGAAATGGGAGCGCAATAGTGACTTTCCTTACCAGAAAAAAACTCTTGCTAGTAGGACTAAAAACTGCATGTGATTCAACTCCATTTAGGACTGGGAAACAAACGTTAGCTTGCCTTACAAGAAACACACTCCGCTTTTGAGAAAAGAGCACTCTTCTACTCTGCTGTGTTTCCTATAGTGCCAGTACAGTGAGCTTGCTCAGAACAAAGAACTGTGCTTCCTTCACACACGGGCCATATCTAGTTCAATTCCGCTTAGGAAACTGACAAGAACAGTAGATCCTCTTCAGTCCAATACACTGTACTTGCTGGGAACAGACGCCAGTGCTGTATGCACTGTGTATGACAATGGGAGAGTAATAGTGACTATTCTTACCAGAAAACAACTCTTGCTCATAGGACCAGAAACTGCATGGGATTCAACTCCATTTAGGACTGGGAAAAAAACGCTAGCTCGCCTTACAAGAAACACACTCTGCTTTTGAGAATAGAGCACTCTTCTACTCTACTGTGTTTCCCATAGGGCCAGAACAGTGAGCTTGCTCAGAACAAAAGAACTGTGCTTCCTACACACACGAGCCATATCTAGTTCAACTCTGCTTAGGAAACTGACGAGAACAGTAGCTTCCCTTCAGTCCAATACACTGTACTTGCTGGGAACAGACCCGAGTGCTATTTGCACTTTGTATGGAAATGGGAGCGCAATAGTGACTTTCCTTACCAGAAAAAAACTCTTGCTAGTAGGACTAAAAACTGCATGTGATTCAACTGCATTTAGGACTGGGAAACAAACGTTAGCTTGCCTTACAAGAAACACACTCTGCTTTTGAGAAAAGAGCACTCTTCTACTCTACTGTGTTTCCTATGGTGTCCGAACAGTGAGCTTGCTCAGAACAAAAGAACTGTGCTTCCTACACACATGGCCATATCCAGTTCAATTCTGCTTAGGAAACTGACAAGAACAGTAGCTCCTCTTCAGTCCAATACACTCTACATGCTGGAAACAGACGCCAGTGCTATTTGCCCTGTGTATGACAATGGGAGCACAATAGTGTCTCTTCTTACCAGAAAACAACTCTTGCTCGTAGGACCAGAAACTGCATGGGATTCAACTCCATTTAGGACTGGGAAACAAACGCTACCTCGCCTTACAAGAAACACACTCTGCTTTTGAGAAAAGAGCACTCTTCTGCTCTACTGTGTTTCCTATAAGGCCAGAACAGTGAGCTTCCTCAGAACAAAAGAACTGTGCTTCCTACACACACGGGCCATATCTAGTTCAACTCTGCTTAGCAAACTGACAAGAACAGTATCTCCTATTCTGTCCAATACACTTTACTTGCTGGGAAAAAAGCGAGTGCTATTTGCAATGTGTATGGCAATGGAAGCGCAATAGTGACTCTTCTTACCAGAAAACAACTCTTCCTCCTAGGATCAGAAACTGCATGTGATTCAACTGCATTTAGGACTGGGAAACAAACGCTAGCTCTCCTTACAAGAAAAACACTCTACTTTTGAGAAAAGAGCACTCCTCTACTCTACTGTGTTTCCTATAGTGCCAGAACAGTGAGCTTGCTCAGAACCAAAGAACTGTGCTTCCTACACACACGGGCTATATCTAGTTCAACTCTGCTTAGGAAACTGACAAGAACAGCAGCTCTGCTTCTTTCCAATACACTGTACTTGCTGGGCGCAGACGCGAGTGCTATTTGCACTGTGTATAGCAATGGGAGCACAATATTGACTCTTCTTACCAGAAAACAACTCTTGGTTGTAGGACCAGAAACTGCATGGGATTCAACTCCGTTTCTGACTGGGAAACAAACACTAGCTAGCCTTACAAGAAACACACTCTGCTTTTGAAAAAAGAGCACACTTCTACTCTACTGTGTTTCCCATGGGGTCCGAAAAGTGAGCTTGCTCAGAACAAAAGAACTGTGCTTCCTCCACACACGGGCCATATCCAGTTCAATTCTGCTTAGGAAACTGACAAGAACAGTAGCTCCTCTTCAGTCCAATACACTCTACATGCTGGGAACAGACACCAGGGCTATTTGCCCTGTGTATGACAATGGGAGCACAATAGTGTCTCTTCTTACCAGAAAACAACTCTTGCTCGTAGGACCAGAAACTGCATGGGATTCAACTCCATTTAGGACTGGGAAACAAACGCTACCTCGCCTTACAAGAAACACACTCTGCTTTTGAGAAAAGAGCACTCTTCTACTCTACTGTGTTTCCCAAGGGCCAGAACAGTGAGCTTGCTCAGAACAAAAGAACTGTGCTTCCTACACACACGGGCCATATCTAGTTCAACTCTGCTTAGGAACTGACGAGAACAGTAGCTCCTCTGCAGTCCAATACACTGTACTTGCTGGGAACAGACACGAGTGCTATTTGCACTTTGTATGGAAATGGGAGCGCAATAGTGACTTTCCTTACCAGAAAACAACTCTTTCTCATTGGACCAAAAACTGCATGTGATTCAATACCATATAGGACTGGGAAACAAATGCTAGCTCGCCTTACAAGAAACACACTCTGCTTTTGAGAAAAGAGCACGCTTCTACTCCGCTGTGTTTCCTATAGTGCCAGTACAGTGAGCTTGCTCAGAACAAAGAACTGTGCTTCCTTCACACACGGGCCATATCTAGTTCAATTCCGCTTAGGAAACTGACAAGAACAGTAGATCCTCTTCAGTCCAATACACTGTACTTGCTGGGAACAGACGCCAGTGCTGTATGCACTGTGTATGACAATGGGAGAGTAATAGTGACTATTCTTACCAGAAAAAAACTCTTGCTCATAGGACCAGAAACTGCATGGGATTCAACTCCATTTAGGACTGGGAAAAAAACGCTAGCTCGCCTTACAAGAAACACACTCTGCTTTTGAGAAAAGAGCACTCTTCTACTCTACTGTGTTTCCCATAGGGCCAGAACAGTGAGCTTGCTCAGAACAAAAGAACTGTGCTTCCTACACACACGAGCCATATCTAGTTCAACTCTGCTTAGGAAACTGATGAGAACAGTAGCTTCCCTTCAGTCCAATACACTGTACTTGCTGGGAACAGACCCGAGTGCTATTTGCACTTTGTATGGAAATGGGAGCGCAATAGTGACTTTCCTTACCAGAAAAAAACTCTTGCTAGTAGGACTAAAAACTGCATGTGATTCAACTGCATTTAGGACTGGGAAACAAACGTTAGCTTGCCTTACAAGAAACACACTCTGCTTTTGAGAAAAGAGCACTCTTCTACTCTACTGTGTTTCCTATGGTGTCCGAACAGTGAGCTTGCTCAGAACAAAAGAACTGTGCTTCCTACACACATGGCCATATCCAGTTCAATTCTGCTTAGGAAACTGACAAGAACAGTAGCTCCTCTTCAGTCCAATACACTCTACATGCTGGAAACAGACGCCAGTGCTATTTGCCCTGTGTATGACAATGGGAGCACAATAGTGTCTCTTCTTACCAGAAAACAACTCTTGCTCGTAGGACCAGAAACTGCATGGGATTCAACTCCATTTAGGACTGGGAAACAAACGCTACCTCGCCTTACAAGAAACACACTCTGCTTTTGAGAAAAGAGCACTCTTCTGCTCTACTGTGTTTCCTATAAGGCCAGAACAGTGAGCTTCCTCAGAACAAAAGAACTGTGCTTCCTACACACACGGGCCATATCTAGTTCAACTCTGCTTAGCAAACTGACAAGAACAGTATCTCCTATTCTGTCCAATACACTGTACTTGCTGGGAAAAAAGCGAGTGCTATTTGCAATGTGTATGGCAATGGAAGCGCAATAGTGACTCTTCTTACCAGAAAACAACTCTTCCTCCTAGGATCAGAAACTGCATGTGATTCAACTGCATTTAGGACTGGGAAACAAACGCTAGCTCTCCTTACAAGAAAAACACTCTACTTTTGAGAAAAGAGCACTCCTCTACTCTACTGTGTTTCCTATAGGGCCAGAACAGTGAGCTTGCTCAGAACCAAAGAACTGTGCTTCCTACACACACGGGCTATATCTAGTTCAACTCTGCTTAGGAAACTGACAAGAACAGCAGCTCTGCTTCTTTCCAATACACTGTACTTGCTGGGAGCAGACGCGAGTGCTATTTGCACTGTGTATAGCAATGGGAGCACAATATTGACTCTTCTTACCAGAAAACAACTCTTGGTTGTAGGACCAGAAACTGCATGGGATTCAACTCCGTTTCTGACTGGGAAACAAACACTAGCTAGCCTTACAAGAAACACACTCTGCTTTTGAAAAAAGAGCACACTTCTACTCTACTGTGTTTCCCATGGGGTCCGAAAAGTGAGCTTGCTCAGAACAAAAGAACTGTGCTTCCTCCACACACGGGCCATATCCAGTTCAATTCTGCTTAGGAAACTGACAAGAACAGTAGCTCCTCTTCAGTCCAATACACTCTACATGCTGGGAACAGACACCAGGGCTATTTGCCCTGTGTATGACAATGGGAGCACAATAGTGTCTCTTCTTACCAGAAAACAACTCTTGCTCGTAGGACCAGAAACTGCATGGGATTCAACTCCATTTAGGACTGGGAAACAAACGCTACCTCGCCTTACAAGAAACACACTCTGCTTTTGAGAAAAGAGCACTCTTCTACTCTACTGTGTTTCCCAAGGGCCAGAACAGTGAGCTTGCTCAGAACAAAAGAACTGTGCTTCCTACACACACGGGCCATATCTAGTTCAACTCTGCTTAGGAACTGACGAGAACAGTAGCTCCTCTGCAGTCCGATACACTGTACTTGCTGGGAACAGACACGAGTGCTATTTGCACTTTGTATGGAAATGGGAGCGCAATAGTGACTTTCCTTACCAGAAAACAACTCTTTCTCATTGGACCAAAAACTGCATGTGATTCAATACCATATAGGACTGGGAAACAAATGCTAGCTCGCCTTACAAGAAACACACTCTGCTTTTGAGAAAAGAGCACGCTTCTACTCCGCTGTGTTTCCTATAGTGCCAGTACAGTGAGCTTGCTCAGAACAAAGAACTGTGCTTCCTTCACACACGGGCCATATCTAGTTCAATTCCGCTTAGGAAACTGACAAGAACAGTAGATCCTCTTCAGTCCAATACACTGTACTTGCTGGGAACAGACGCCAGTGCTGTATGCACTGTGTATGACAATGGGAGAGTAATAGTGACTATTCTTACCAGAAAAAAACTCTTGCTCATAGGACCAGAAACTGCATGGGATTCAACTCCATTTAGGACTGGGAAAAAAACGCTAGCTCGCCTTACAAGAAACACACTCTGCTTTTGAGAAAAGAGCACTCTTCTACTCTACTGTGTTTCCCATAGGGCCAGAACAGTGATCTTGCTCAGAACAAAAGAACTGTGCTTCCTACACACACGAGCCATATCTAGTTCAACTCTGCTTAGGAAACTGACGAGAACAGTAGCTTCCCTTCAGTCCAATACACTGTACTTGCTGGGAACAGACCCGAGTGCTATTTGCACTTTGTATGGAAATGGGAGCGCAATAGTGACTTTCCTTACCAGAAAAAAACTCTTGCTAGTAGGACTAAAAACTGCATGTGATTCAACTGCATTTAGGACTGGGAAACAAACGTTAGCTTGCCTTACAAGAAACACACTCTGCTTTTGAGAAAAGAGCACTCTTCTACTCTACTGTGTTTCCTATGGTGTCCGAACAGTGAGCTTGCTCAGAACAAAAGAACTGTGCTTCCTACACACATGGCCATATCCAGTTCAATTCTGCTTAGGAAACTGACAAGAACAGTAGCTCCTCTTCAGTCCAATACACTCTACATGCTGGAAACAGACGCCAGTGCTATTTGCCATGTGTATGACAATGGGAGCACAATAGTGTCTCTTCTTACCAGAAAACAACTCTTGCTCATAGGACCAGAAACTGCATGGGATTCAACTCCATTTAGGACTGGGAAACAAACGCTACCTCGCCTTACAAGAAACACACTCTGCTTTTGAGAAAAGAGCACTCTTCTGCTCTACTGTGTTTCCTATAAGGCCAGAACAGTGAGCTTCCTCAGAACAAAAGAACTGTGCTTCCTACACACACGGGCCATATCTAGTTCAACTCTGCTTAGCAAACTGACAAGAACAGTATCTCCTATTCTGTCCAATACACTTTACTTGCTGGGAAAAAAGCGAGTGCTATTTGCAATGTGTATGGCAATGGAAGCGCAATAGTGACTCTTCTTACCAGAAAACAACTCTTCCTCCTAGGATCAGAAACTGCATGTGATTCAACTGCATTTAGGACTGGGAAACAAACGCTAGCTCTCCTTACAAGAAAAACACTCTACTTTTGAGAAAAGAGCACTCCTCTACTCTACTGTGTTTCCTATAGGGCCAGAACAGTGAGCTTGCTCAGAACCAAAGAACTGTGCTTCCTACACACACGGGCTATATCTAGTTCAACTCTGCTTAGGAAACTGACAAGAACAGCAGCTCTGCTTCTTTCCAATACACTGTACTTGCTGGGAGCAGACGCGAGTGCTATTTGCACTGTGTATAGCAATGGGAGCACAATATTGACTCTTCTTACCAGAAAACAACTCTTGGTTGTAGGACCAGAAACTGCATGGGATTAAACTCCGTTTCTGACTGGGAAACAAACACTAGCTAGCCTTACAAGAAACACACTCTGCTTTTGAAAAAAGAGCACACTTCTACTCTACTGTGTTTCCCATGGGGTCCGAAAAGTGAGCTTGCTCAGAACAAAAGAACTGTGCTTCCTCCACACACGGGCCATATCCAGTTCAATTCTGCTTAGGAAACTGACAAGAACAGTAGCTCCTCTTCAGTCCAATACACTCTACATGCTGGGAACAGACACCAGGGCTATTTGCCCTGTGTATGACAATGGGAGCACAATAGTGTCTCTTCTTACCAGAAAACAACTCTTGCTCGTAGGACCAGAAACTGCATGGGATTCAACTCCATTTAGGACTGGGAAACAAACGCTACCTCGCCTTACAAGAAACACACTCTGCTTTTGAGAAAAGAGCACTCTTCTACTCTACTGTGTTTCCCAAGGGCCAGAACAGTGAGCTTGCTCAGAACAAAAGAACTGTGCTTCCTACACACACGGGCCATATCTAGTTCAACTCTGCTTAGGAACTGACGAGAACAGTAGCTCCTCTGCAGTCCAATACACTGTACTTGCTGGGAACAGACACGAGTGCTATTTGCACTTTGTATGGAAATGGGAGCGCAATAGTGACTTTCCTTACCAGAAAACAACTCTTTCTCATTGGACCAAAAACTGCATGTGATTCAACACCATATAGGACTGGGAAACAAATGCTAGCTCGCCTTACAAGAAACACACTCTGCTTTTGAGAAAAGAGCACGCTTCTACTCCGCTGTGTTTCCTATACTGCCAGTACAGTGAGCTTGCTCAGAACAAAAGAACTGTGCTTCCTTCACACACGGGCCATATCTAGTTCAATTCCGCTTAGGAAACTGACAAGAACAGTAGATCCTCTTCAGTCCTATACACTGTACTTGCTGGGAACAGACGCCAGTGCTGTTTGCACTGTGTATGACAATGGGAGAGTAATAGTGACTATTCTTACCAGAAAACAATTCTTGCTCGTAGGACCAGAAACTGCATGTGATTCAACTCCATTTAGGACTGGGAAACAAACGCTAGCTTGCCTTACAAGAAACACACTCGGCTTTTGAGAAAAGAGCACTCTTCTACTCTACTGTGATTCCTATGGTGTCCGAACAGTGAGCTTGCTCAGAACAAAAGAACTGTGCTTCCTAGACACATGGGCCATATCTAGTTCAACTCTGCTTAGGAAACTGACAAGAACAGTATCTCCTCTTCAGTCCAATACACTGTACTTGCTGGGAACAGACGCCAGTGCTATTTGCACTGTGTATGGCAATGGGAGCACAATAGTGACTCTTCTTACCAGAAAACAACTCTTGCTCGTAGGACCAGATACTGCATAGGATTCAACTCCATTTAGGACTGGGAAACAAACGCTAGTTCACCTTACAAGAAACACACTCTGCTTTTGAGAAAAGAGCACTCTTCTACTCTACGGTGTTTCCTATAGGGCCAGTACAGCAAGCTTGCTCAGAACAAAAGAACTAAGCTTCCTACACACATGGCCATATCCAGTTCAATTCTGCTTAAGAAACTGACAAGAACAGTAGCTCCTCTTCAGTCCAATACACTCTGCATGCTGGGAACAGACGCCAGTGCTATTTGCACTGTGTATGACAATGGGAGCACAATAGTGTCTCTTCTTACCAGAAAATAACTCTTGCTCGTAGGACCAGATACTGCATAGGATTCAACTCCATTTAGGACTGGGAAACAAACGCTAGCTCACATTACAAGAAACACACTCTGCTTTTGAGAAAAGAGCACTCTTCTACTCTACAGTGTTTCCTATAATGCCAGAACAGTGAGCTTCCTCAGAACAAAAGAACTGTGCTTCCTACACACAGGGGCCATATCTAGTTCAACTCTGCTTAGGAAACTGACAAGAACAGTATCTCCTATTCTGTCCAATACACTGTACTTGCTGGGAAGAGAAGCGAGTGTTATTTGCACTGTGTATGGCACTGGAAGCGCAATAGTGACTCTTCTTACCAGAAAACAACTCTTGCTCGTAGGACCAGAAACTGCATGGGATTCAACTCCATTTAGGACTGGGAAACAAACGCTACCTCGCCTTACAAGAAACACACTCTGCTTTTGAGAATAGAGCACTCTTCTACTCTGCTGTGTTTCCCAAGGGCCAGAACAGTGAGCTTGCTCAGAACAAAAGAACTGTGCTTCTTACACACACGGGCCATATCTAGTTCAACTCTGCTTAGGAACTGACGAGAACAGTAGCTCCTCTTCAGTCCAATACACTGTACTTGCTGGGAACAGACACGAGTGCTATTTGCACTTTGTATGGAAATGGGAGCTCAATAGTGACTTTCCTTACCAGAAAACAACTCTTTCTCATTGGACCAAAAACTGCATGTGATTCAACTCCATATAGGACTGGGAAACAAATGCTAGCTCGTCTTACAAGAAACACACTCTGCTTTTGAGAAAAGAGCACTCTTCTACTCTGCTGTGTTTCCTATAGTGCCAGTACAGTGAGCTTGCTCAGAACAAAAGAACTGTGCTTCCTTCACACACGGGCCATATCTAGTTCAATTCCGCTTAGGAAACTGACAAGAACAGTAGATCCTCTTCAGTCCAATACACTGTACTTGCTGGGAACAGACGCCAGTGCTGTTTGCACTGTGTATGACAATGGGAGAGTAATAGTGACTATTCTTACCAGAAAACAACTCTTGCTCGTAGGACCAGAAACTGCATGGGATTCAACTCCATTTAGGAATGGGAAAAAAACGCTAGCTCGCCTTACAAGAAACACACTCTGCTTTTGAGAAAAGAGCACTCTTCTACTCTACTGTGTTTCCCATAGGGCCAGAACAGTGATCTTGCTCAGAACAAAAGAACTGTGCTTCCTACACACACGAGCCATATCTAGTTCAACTCTGCTTTGGAAACTGACGAGAACAGTAGCTCCCCTTCAGTCCAATACACTGTACTTGCTGGGAACAGACCTGAGTGCTATTTGCACTTTGTATGGAAATGGGAGCGCAATAGTGACTTTCCTTACCAGAAAAAAACTCTTGCTAGTAGGACTAAAAACTGCATGTGATTCTACTCCATTTAGGACTGGGAAACAAACGTTAGCTTGCCTTACAAGAAACACACTCTGCTTTTGAGAAAAGAGCACTCTTCTACTCTACTGTGTTTCTTATGGTGTCCGAACAGTGAGCTTGCTCAGAACAAAAGAACTGTGCTTCCTACACACATGGCCATATCCAGTTCAATTCTGCTTAGGAAACTGACAAGAACAGTACCTCCTCTTCAGTTCAATACACTCTACATGCTGGGAACAGACGCCAGTGCCATTTGCCCTGTGTATGACAATGGGAGCACAATAGTGTCTCTTCTTACCAGAAAACAACTCTTGCTCGTAGGACCAGAAACTGCATGGGATTCAACTCTATTTAGGACTGGGAAACAAACGCTAGCTCGCCTTACAAGAAACACACTCTGCTTTTGAGAAAAGAGCACTCTTCTGCTCTACTGTGTTTCCTATAAGGCCAGAACAGTGAGCTTCCTCAGAACAAAAGAACTGTGCTTCCTACACACACGGGCCATATCTAGTTCAACTCTGCTTAGGAAACTGACAAGAACAGTATCTCCTTTTCTGTCCAATACACTGTACTTGCTGGGAAAAAAGCGAGTGCTATTTGCAATGTGTATGGCAATGGAAGCGCAATAGTGACTCTTCTTACCAGAAAACAACTCTTGCTCCTAGGATCAGAAACTGCATGTAATTCAACTGCATTTAGGACTGGGAAACAAACGCTAGCTCTCCTTACAAGAAAAACACTCTACTTTTGAGAAAAGAGCACTCCTCTACTCTACTGTGTTTTCTATAGGGCCAGAACAGTGAGCTTGCTCAGAACCAAAGAACTGTGCTTCCTACACACACGGGCTATATCTAGTTCAACTCTGCTTAGGAAACTGACAAGAACAGCAGCTCTGCTTCTTTCCAATACACTGTACTTGCTGGGAGCAGACGCGAGTGCTATTTGCACTGTGTATGGCAATGGGAGCACAATAGTGACTCTTCTTACCAGAAAACAACTCTTGGTTGTAGGACCAGAAACTGCATGGGATTCAACTCCGTTTCTGACTGGGAAACAAACACTAGCTAGCCTTACAAGAAACACACTCTGCTTTTGAAAAAAGAGCACACTTCTACTCTACTGTGTTTCCCATGGGGTCCGAAAAGTGAGCTTGCTCAGAACAAAAGAACTGTGCTTCCTCCACAAACGGGCCATATCCAGTTCAATTCTGCTTAGGAAACTGACAAGAACAGTAGCTCCTCTTCAGTCCAATACACTCTACATGCTGGGAACAGACACCAGGGCTATTTGCCCTGTGTATGACAATGGGAGCACAATAGTGTCTCTTCTTACCAGAAAACAACTCTTGCTCGTAGGACCAGAAACTGCATGGGATTCAACTCCATTTAGGACTGGGAAACAAACGCTACCTCGCCTTACAAGAAACACACTCTGCTTTTGAGAAAAGAGCACTCTTCTACTCTACTGTGTTTCCCAAGGGCCAGAACAGTGAGCTTGCTCAGAACAAAAGAACTGTGCTTCTTACACACACGGGCCATATCTAGTTCAACTCTGCTTAGGAACTGACGAGAACAGTAGCTCCTCTTCAGTCCAATACACTGTACTTGCTGGGAACAGACACGAGTGCTATTTGCACTTTGTATGGAAATGGGAGCTCAATAGTGACTTTCCTTACCAGAAAACAACTCTTTCTCATTGGACCAAAAACTGCATGTGATTCAACTCCATATAGGACTGGGAAACAAATGCTAGCTCGTCTTACAAGAAACACACTCTGCTTTTGAGAAAAGAGCACTCTTCTACTCTGCTGTGTTTCCTATAGTGCCAGTACAGTGAGCTTGCTCAGAACAAAAGAACTGTGCTTCCTTCACACACGGGCCATATCTAGTTCAATTCCGCTTAGGAAACTGACAAGAACAGTAGATCCTCTTCAGTCCAATACACTGTACTTGCTGGGAACAGACGCCAGTGCTGTTTGCACTGTGTATGACAATGGGAGAGTAATAGTGACTATTCTTACCAGAAAACAACTCTTGCTCGTAGGACCAGAAACTGCATGGGATTCAACTCCATTTAGGAATGGGAAAAAAACGCTAGCTCGCCTTACAAGAAACACACTCTGCTTTTGAGAAAAGAGCACTCTTCTACTCTACTGTGTTTCCCATAGGGCCAGAACAGTGATCTTGCTCAGAACAAAAGAACTGTGCTTCCTACACACACGAGCCATATCTAGTTCAACTCTGCTTCGGAAACTGACGAGAACAGTAGCTCCCCTTCAGTCCAATACACTGTACTTGCTGGGAACAGACCTGAGTGCTATTTGCACTTTGTATGGAAATGGGAGCGCAATAGTGACTTTCCTTACCAGAAAAAAACTCTTGCTAGTAGGACTAAAAACTGCATGTGATTCTACTCCATTTAGGACTGGGAAACAAACGTTAGCTTGCCTTACAAGAAACACACTCTGCTTTTGAGAAAAGAGCACTCTTCTACTCTACTGTGTTTCTTATGGTGTCCGAACAGTGAGCTTGCTCAGAACAAAAGAACTGTGCTTCCTACACACATGGCCATATCCAGTTCAATTCTGCTTAGGAAACTGACAAGAACAGTACCTCCTCTTCAGTCCAATACACTCTACATGCTGGGAACAGACGCCAGTGCCATTTGCCCTGTGTATGACAATGGGAGCACAATAGTGTCTCTTCTTACCAGAAAACAACTCTTGCTCGTAGGACCAGAAACTGCATGGGATTCAACTCTATTTAGGACTGGGAAACAAACGCTAGCTCGCCTTACAAGAAACACACTCTGCTTTTGAGAAAAGAGCACTCTTCTGCTCTACTGTGTTTCCTATAAGGCCAGAACAGTGAGCTTCCTCAGAACAAAAGAACTGTGCTTCCTACACACACGGGCCATATCTAGTTCAACTCTGCTTAGGAAACTGACAAGAACAGTATCTCCTTTTCTGTCCAATACACTGTACTTGCTGGGAAAAAAGCGAGTGCTATTTGCAATGTGTATGGCAATGGAAGCGCAATAGTGACTCTTCTTACCAGAAAACAACTCTTGCTCCTAGGATCAGAAACTGCATGTAATTCAACTGCATTTAGGACTGGGAAACAAACGCTAGCTCTCCTTACAAGAAAAACACTCTACTTTTGAGAAAAGAGCACTCCTCTACTCTACTGTGTTTTCTATAGGGCCAGAACAGTGAGCTTGCTCAGAACCAAAGAACTGTGCTTCCTACACACACGGGCTATATCTAGTTCAACTCTGCTTAGGAAACTGACAAGAACAGCAGCTCTGCTTCTTTCCAATACACTGTACTTGCTGGGAGCAGACGCGAGTGCTATTTGCACTGTGTATGGCAATGGGAGCACAATAGTGACTCTTCTTACCAGAAAATAACTCTTGGTTGTAGGACCAGAAACTGCATGGGATTCAACTCCGTTTCTGACTGGGAAACAAACACTAGCTAGCCTTACAAGAAACACACTCTGCTTTTGAAAAAAGAGCACACTTCTACTCTACTGTGTTTCCCATGGGGTCCGAAAAGTGAGCTTGCTCAGAACAAAAGAACTGTGCTTCCTCCACAAACGGGCCATATCCAGTTCAATTCTGCTTAGGAAACTGACAAGAACAGTAGCTCCTCTTCAGTCCAATACACTCTACATGCTGGGAACAGACACCAGGGCTATTTGCCCTGTGTATGACAATGGGAGCACAATAGTGTCTCTTCTTACCAGAAAACAACTCTTGCTCGTAGGACCAGAAACTGCATGGGATTCAACTCCATTTAGGACTGGGAAACAAACGCTACCTCGCCTTACAAGAAACACACTCTGCTTTTGAGAAAAGAGCACTCTTCTACTCTACTGTGTTTCCCAAGGGCCAGAACAGTGAGCTTGCTCAGAACAAAAGAACTGTGCTTCCTACACACACGGGCCATATCTAGTTCAACTCTGCTTAGGAACTGACGAGAACAGTAGCTCCTCTGCAGTCCAATACACTGTACCTGCTGGGAACAGACACGAGTGCTATTTGCACTTTGTATGGAAATGGGAGCGCAATAGTGACTTTCCTTACCAGAAAACAACTCTTTCTCATTGGACCAAAAACTGCATGTGATTCAAAACCATATAGGACTGGGAAACAAATGCTAGCTCGCCTTACAAGAAACACACTCTGCTTTTGAGAAAAGAGCACGCTTCTACTCCGCTGTGTTTCCTATACTGCCAGTACAGTGAGCTTGCTCAGAACAAAAGAACTGTGCTTCCTTCACACACGGGCCATATCTAGTTCAATTCCGCTTAGGAAACTGACAAGAACAGTAGATCCTCTTCAGTCCAATACACTGTACTTGCTGGGAACAGACGCCAGTGCTGTTTGCACTGTGTATGACAATGGGAGAGTAATAGTGACTATTCTTACCAGAAAACAATTCTTGCTCGTAGGACCAGAAACTGCATGTGATTCAACTCCATTTAGGACTGGGAAACAAACGCTAGCTTGCCTTACAAGAAACACACTCGGCTTTTGAGAAAAGAGCACTCTTCTACTCTACTGTGATTCCTATGGTGTCCGAACAGTGAGCTTGCTCAGAACAAAAGAACTGTGCTTCCTAGACACATGGGCCATATCTAGTTCAACTCTGCTTAGGAAACTGACAAGAACAGTATCTCCTCTTCAGTCCAATACACTGTACTTGCTGGGAACAGACGCCAGTGCTATTTGCACTGTGTATGGCAATGGGAGCACAATAGTGACTCTTCTTACCAGAAAACAACTCTTGCTCGTAGGACCAGATACTGCATAGGATTCAACTCCATTTAGGACTGGGAAACAAACGCTAGTTCACCTTACAAGAAACACACTCTGCTTTTGAGAAAAGAGCACTCTTCTACTCTACGGTGTTTCCTATAGGGCCAGTACAGCGAGCTTGCTCAGAACAAAAGAACTAAGCTTCCTACACACATGGCCATATCCAGTTCAATTCTGCTTAAGAAACTGACAAGAACAGTAGCTCCTCTTCAGTCCAATACACTCTGCATGCTGGGAACAGACGCCAGTGCTATTTGCCCTGTGAATGACAATGGGAGCACAATAGTGTCTCTTCTTACCAGAAAATAACTCTTGCTCGTAGGACCAGAAACTGCCTGTGATTCAACTCCATTTAGGACTGGGAAACAAACGCTAGCTCACATTACAAGAAACACACTCTGCTTTTGAGAAAAGAGCACTCTTCTACTCTACGGTGTTTCCTATAATGCCAGAACAGTGAGCTTCCTCAGAACAAAAGAACTGTGCTTCCTACACACTCGGGCCATATCTAGTTCAACTCTGCTTAGGAAACTGACAAGAACAGTATCTCCTATTCTGTCCAATACACTGTACTTGCTGGGAAGAGAAGCGAGTGTTATTTGCACTGTGTATGGCACTGGAAGCGCAATAGTGACTCTTCTTACCAGAAAACAACTCTTGCTCGTAGGACCAGAAACTGCAAGGGATTCAACTCCATTTAGGACTGGGAAAAAACGCTATCTCGCCTTACAAGAAACACACTCTGCTTTTGAGAAAAGAGCACTCTTCTACTCTACTGTGTTTCCCATAGGTCCAGAACAGTGAGCTTGTTCAGAACAAAAGAACTGTGCTTCCTACACACACGAGCCATATCTAGTTCAACTCTGCTTAGGAAACTGACAAGAACAGTAGCTCTCCTTCAGTCCAATACACTGTACTTGCTGGGAATAGACGCGAGTGCTATATGCACTTTGTATGGAAATGGGAGCACAATAGTGACTTTCCTTACCAGAAAACAACTCTTGCTCATAGGACCAAAAACTACATGTGATTCAACTCCATTTAGGACTGGGAAACAAACGCTAGCTCACCTTACAAGAAACACACTCTGCTTTTGAGAAAAGAGCACTCTTCTACTCTGCTGTGTTTCCTATAGGGCCAGTACAGTGAGCTTGCTCAGAACAAAAGAACTGTGCTTCCTTCACACACGGGCCATATTTAGTTCAATTCTGCTTAGGAAACTGACAAGAACAGTAGATCCTCTTCAGTCCAATACACTGTACTTGCTGGGAACAGACGCCAGTGCTATTTGCCCTGTGTATGACAATGAGAGCACAATAGTTGTCTCTTCTTACCAGAAAACAACTCTTGCTCGTAGGACCAGAAACTGCATGGGATTCAACTCCATTTAGGACTGGGAAACAAACGCTACCTCGCCTTACAAGAAACACACTCTGCTTTTGAGAAAAGAGCACTCTTCTACTCTACTGTGTTTCCCAAGGGCCAGATGAGTGAGCTTGCTCAGAACAAAAGAACTGTGCTTCCTACACACATGGCCATATCCAGTTCAATTCTGCTTAGGAAACAGACAAGAACAGTAGCTCCTCTTCAGTCCAATACATTCTACATGCTGGGAACAGACGCCAGTGCTATTTGCCCTGTGTATGACAATGGGAGCACAATAGTGTCTCTTCTTACCAGAAAACAACTCTTGCTCGTAGGACCAGAAACTGCATGGGATTCAACTCCATTTAGGACTGGGAAACAAACGCTACCTCGCCTTACAAGAAACACACTCTGCTTTTGAGAAAAGAGCACTCTTCTACTCTGCTGTGTTTCCTATAGTGCCAGTACAGTGAGCTTGCTCAGAACAAAAGAACTGTGCTTCCTTCACACACGGGCCATATCTAGTTCAATTCTGCATAGGAAACTGACAAGAACAGTAGATCCTCTTCAGTCCAATACACTGTACTTGCTGGGAACAAACGCCAGTGCTGTTTGCACTGTGTATGACAATGTGAGAGTAATAGTGACTCTTCTTACCAGAAAACAACTCTTGATCGTAGGACCAGAAACTGCATGTGATTCAACTCCATTTAGGACTGGGAAACAAACCCTAGCTTGCCTTACAAGAAACACCCTCGGCTATTGAGAAAAGAGCACTCTTCTACTCTACTGTGTTTCCTATGTGGTCCGAACAGTGAGCTTGCTCAGAACAAACGAACTGTGCTTCCTACACACATGGGCCATATCTAGTTCAACTCTGCTTAGGAAACTGACAAGAACAGTATCTCCTCTTCAGTCCAATACACTGTACTTGCTGGGAGCAGACGCCAGTGCTATTTGCACTGTGCATGGCAATGGGAGCGCAATAGTGACTCTTCTTACCAGAAAACAACTCTTGCTCGTAGGACCAGAAACTGCATGGGATTCAACTCCATTTAGGACTGGGAAACAAACGCTAGTTCACCTTTCAAAAAACACACTCTGCTTTTGAGAAAAGAGCACTCTTCTACTCTACGTTGTTTCCTATAAGTCCAGAACAGTGAGCTTCCTCAGAACAAAGAACTGTGCTTCCTACACACACGGGCCATATCTAGTTCAACTCTGCTTAGGAAACTGACAAGAACAGTATCTCCTATTCTGTCCAATACACTGTACTTGCTGGGAAGAGAAGCGAGTGCTATTTGCACTGTGTATGGCAATGGAAGCGCAATAGTGACTCTTCTTACCAGAAAACAACTCTTGCTCGTAGGACCAGAAACTGCAAGGGATTCAACTCCATTTAGGACTGGGAAAAAACGCTATCTTGCCTTACAAGAAACACACTCTGCTTTTGAGAAAAGAGCACTCTTCTACTCTACTGTGTTTCCCATAGGTCCAGAACAGTGAGCTTGTTCAGAACAAAAGAACTGTGCTTCCTACACACACGAGCCATATCTAGTTCAACTCTGCTTAGGAAACTGACGAGAACAGTAGCTCTCCTTCAGTCCAATACACTGTACTTGCTGGGAATAGACGCGAGTGCTATATGCACTTTGTATGGAAATGGGAGCGCAATAGTGACTTTCCTTACCAGAAAACAACTCTTGCTCATAGGACCAAAAACTACATGTGATTCAACTCCATTTAGGACTGGGAAACAAACGCTAGCTCACCTTACAAGAAACACACTCTGCTTTTGAGAAAAGAGCACTCTTCTACTCTGCTGTGTTTCCTATAGGGCCAGTACAGTGAGCTTGCTCAGAACAAAAGAACTGTGCTTCCTACACACACGGGCCATATTTAGTTCAATTCTGCTTAGGAAACTGACAAGAACAGTAGATCCTCTTCAGTCCAATACACTGTACTTGCTGGGAACAGACGCCAGTGCTATTTGCCCTGTGTATGACAATGAGAGCACAATAGTGTCTCTTCTTACCAGAAAACAACTCTTGCTCGTAGGACGAGAAACTGCATGGGATTCAACTCCATTTAGGACTGGGAAACAAACGCTACCTCGCCTTACAAGAAAAACACTCTGCTTTTGAGAAAAGAGCACTCTTCTACTCTACTGTGTTTCCCAAGGGCCAGATGAGTGAGCTTGCTCAGAACAAAAGAACTGTGCTTCCTACACACATGGCCATATCCAGTTCAATTCTGCTTAGGAAACAGACAAGAACAGTAGCTCCTCTTCAGTCCAATACACTCTACATGCTGGGAACAGACGCCAGTGCTATTTGCCCTGTGTATGACAATGGGAGCACAATAGTGTCTCTTCTTACCAGAAAACAACTCTTGCTCGTAGGACCAGAAACTGCATGGGATTCAACTCCATTTAGGACTGGGAAACAAACGCTAGTTCACCTTACAAAAAACACACTCTGCTTTTGAGAAAAGAGCACTCTTCTACTCTACGGTGTTTCCTATAAGGCCAGAACAGTGAGCTTCCTCAGAACAAAGAACTGTGCTTCCTACACACACGGGCCATATCTAGTTCAACTCTGCTTAGGAAACTGACAAGAACAGTATCTCCTATTCTGTCCAATACACTGTAATTGCTGGGAAGAGAAGCGAGTGCTATTTGCACTGTGTATGGCAATGGAAGCGCAATAGTGACTCTTCTTACCAGAAAACAACTCTTGCTCGTAGGACCAGAAACTGCATGGGATTCAACTCCATTTAGGACTGGGAAAAAAACGCTAGCTCGCCTTACAACAAACACACTCTGCTTTTGAGAAAAGAGCACTCTTCTGCTCTACTGTGTTTCCCATAGGGCCAGAACAGTGAGCTTGCTCAGAAAAAACGAACTGTGCTTCCTACAAACACAGGCCATATCCAGTTCAACTCTGCTTAGGAAACTGACAAGAACAGTACCTCCTCTTCTCTCTAATACACTGTACTTGCTGGGAACAGGCGCCAGTGCTATTTGCACTGTGTATGCCAATGGAAGCGCAATAGTGACTCTTCTTACAGGAAACAACTCTTGCTCGTAGGACCAGAAACTGCATGTGATTCAACTCCATTTAGGACTGGGAAACAAATGCTAGCTCGCCTTACAAGAAACACACTCTGCTTTTGAGAAAAGAGCACGCTTCTACTCCGCTGTGTTTCCTATACTGCCAGTACAGTGAGCTTGCTCAGAACAAAAGAACTGTGCTTCCTTCACACACGGGCCATATCTAGTTCAATTCCGCTTAGGAAACTGACAAGAACAGTAGATCCTCTTCAGTCCAATACACTGTACTTGCTGGGAACAGACGCCAGTGCTGTTTGCACTGTGTATGACAATGGGAGAGTAATAGTGACTATTCTTACCAGAAAACAACTCTTGCTCGTAGGACCAGAAACTGCATGGGATTCAACTCCATTTAGGACTGGGAAACAAACGCTAGTTCACCTTACAAAAAACACACTCTGCTTTTGAGAAAAGAGCACTCTTCTACTCTACGGTGTTTCCTATAAGGCCAGAAGAGTGAGCTTCCTCAGAACAAAGAACTGTGCTTCCTACACACACGGGCCATATCTAGTTCAACTCTGCTTAGGAAACTGACAAGAACAGTATCTCCTATTCTGTCCAATACACTGTACTTGCTGGGAAGAGAAGCGAGTGCTATTTGCACTGTGTATGGCAATGGAAGCGCAATAGTGACTCTTCTTACCAGAAAACAACTCTTGCTCGTAGGACCAGAAACTGCATGGGTTTCAACTCCATTTAGGACTGGGAAAAAAACGCTAGCTCGCCTTACAACAAACACACTCTGCTTTTGAGAAAAGAGCACTCTTCTGCTCTACTGTGTTTCCCATAGGGCCAGAACAGTGAGCTTGCTCAGAAAAAACGAACTGTGCTTCCTACAAACACAGGCCATATCCAGTTCAACTCTGCTTAGGAAACTGACAAGAACAGTACCTCCTCTTCTCTCCAATACACTGTACTTGCTGGGAACAGGCGCCAGTGCTATTTGCACTGTGTATGCCAATGGAAGCGCAATAGTGACTCTTCTTACAGGAAACAACTCTTGCTCGTAGGACCAGAAACTGCATGTGATTCAACTCCATTTAGGACTGGGAAACAAATGCTAGCTCGCCTTACAAGAAACACACTCTGCTTTTGAGAAAAGAGCACGCTTCTACTCCGCTGTGTTTCCTATACTGCCAGTACAGTGAGCTTGCTCAGAACAAAAGAACTGTGCTTCCTTCACACACGGGCCATATCTAGTTCAATTCCGCTTAGGAAACTGACAAGAACAGTAGATCCTCTTCAGTCCAATACACTGTACTTGCTGGGAACAGACGCCAGTGCTGTTTGCACTGTGTATGACAATGGGAGAGTAATAGTGACTATTCTTACCAGAAAACAATTCTTGCTCGTAGGACCAGAAACTGCATGTGATTCAACTCCATTTAGGACTGGGAAACAAACGCTAGCTTGCCTTACAAGAAACACACTCGGCTTTTGAGAAAAGAGCACTCTTCTACTCTACTGTGATTCCTATGGTGTCCGAACAGTGAGCTTGCTCAGAACAAAAGAACTGTGCTTCCTAGACACATGGGCCATATCTAGTTCAACTCTGCTTAGGAAACTGACAAGAACAGTATCTCCTCTTCAGTCCAATACACTGTACTTGCTGGGAACAGACGCCAGTGCTATTTGCACTGTGTATGGCAATGGGAGCACAATAGTGACTCTTCTTACCAGAAAACAACTCTTGCTCGTAGGACCAGATACTGCATAGGATTCAACTCCATTTAGGACTGGGAAACAAACGCTAGTTCACCTTACAAGAAACACACTCTGTTTTTGAGAAAAGAGCACTCTTCTACTCTACGGTGTTTCCTATAGGGCCAAAACAGCGAGCTTGCTCAGAACAAAAGAACTAAGCTTCCTACACACATGGCCATATCCAGTTCAATTCTGCTTAAGAAACTGACAAGAACAGTAGCTCCTCTTCAGTCCAATACACTCTGCATGCTGGGAACAGACGCCAGTGCTATTTGCCCTGTGTATGACAATGGGAGCAAAATAGTGTCTCTTCTTACCAGAAAATAACTCTTGCTCGTAGGACCAGAAACTGCCTGTGATTCAACTCCATTTAGGACTGGGAAACAAACACTAGCTCACATTACAAGAAACACACTCTGCTTTTGAGAAAAGAGCACTCTTCTACTCTACGGTGTTTCCTATAATGCCAGAACAGTGAGCTTCCTCAGAACAAAAGAACTGTGCTTCCTCCACAAACGGGCCATATCCAGTTCAATTCTGCTTAGGAAACTGACAAGAGGAGTAGCTCCTCTTCAGTCCAATACACTCTACATGCTGGGAACAGACACCAGGGCTATTTGCCCTGTGTATGACAATGGGAGCACAATAGTGTCTCTTCTTACCAGAAAACAACTCTTGCTCGTAGGACCAGAAACTGCATGGGATTCAACTCCATTTAGGACTGGGAAACAAACGCTACCTCGCCTTACAAGAAACACACTCTGCTTTTGAGAAAAGAGCACTCTTCTACTCTACTGTGTTTCCCAAGGGCCAGAACAGTGAGCTTGCTCAGAACAAAAGAACTGTGCTTCCTACACACACGGGCCATATCTAGTTCAACTGTGCTTAGGAACTGAAGAGAACAGTAGCTCCTCTGCAGTCCAATACACTGTACCTGCTGGGTACAGGCACGAGTGCTATTTGCACTTTGTATGGAAATGGGAGCGCAATAGTGACTTTCCTTACCAGAAAACAACTCTTTCTCATTGGACCAAAAACTGCATGTGATTCAACACCATATAGGACTGGGAAACAAATGCTAGCTCGCCTTACAAGAAACACACTCTGCTTTTGAGAAAAGAGCACACTTCTACTCCGCTGTGTTTCCTATACTGCCAGTACAGTGAGCTTGCTCAGAACAAAAGAACTGTGCTTCCTTCACACACGGGCCATATCTAGTTCAATTCCGCTTAGGAAACTGACAAGAACAGTAGATCCTCTTCAGTCCAATACACTGTACTTGCTGGGAACAGACGCCAGTGCTGTTTGCACTGTGTATGACAATGGGAGAGTAATAGTGACTATTCTTACCAGAAAACAATTCTTGCTCGTAGGACCAGAAACTGCATGTGATTCAACTCCATTTAGGACTGGGAAACAAACGCTAGCTTGCCTTACAAGAAACACACTCGGCTTTTGAGAAAAGAGCACTCTTCTACTCTACTGTGATTCCTATGGTGTCCGAACAGTGAGCTTGCTCAAAACAAAAGAACTGTGCTTCCTAGACACATGGGCCATATCTAGTTCAACTCTGCTTAGGAAACTGACAAGAACAGTATCTCCTCTTCAGTCCAATACACTGTACTTGCTGGGAACAGACGCCAGTGCTATTTGCACTGTGTATGGCAATGGGAGCACAATAGTGACTCTTCTTACCAGAAAACAACTCTTGCTCGTAGGACCAGATACTGCATAGGATTCAACTCCATTTAGGACTGGGAAACAAACGCTAGTTCACCTTACAAGAAACACACTCTGCTTTTGAGAAAAGAGCACTCTTCTACTCTACGGTGTTTCCTATAGGGCCAGTACAGCGAGCTTGCTCAGAACAAAAGAACTAAGCTTCCTACACACATGGCCATATCCAGTTCAATTCTGCTTAAGAAAATGACAAGAACAGTAGCTCCTCTTCAGTCCAATACACTCTGCATGCTGGGAACAGACGCCAGTGCTATTTGCCCTGTGTATGACAATGGGAGCACAATAGTGTCTCTTCTTACCAGAAAATAACTCTTGCTCGTAGGACCAGAAACTGCCTGTGATTCAACTCCATTTAGGACTGGGAAACAAACGCTAGCCTACATTACAAGAAACACACTCTGCTTTTGAGAAAAGAGCACTCTTCTACTCTACGGTGTTTCCTATAATGCCAGAACAGTGAGCTTCCTCAGAACAAAAGAACTGTGCTTCCTACACATACGGGCCATATCTAGTTCAACTCTGCTTAGGAAACTGACAAGAACAGTATCTCCTATTCTGTCCAATACACTGTACTTGCTGGGAAGAGAAGCGAGTGTTATTTGCACTGTGTATGGCACTGGAAGCGCAATAGTGACTCTTCTTACCAGAAAACAACTCTTGCTCGTAGGACCAGAAACTGCAAGGGATTCAACTCCATTTAGGACTGGGAAAAAACGCTACCTCGCCTTACAAGAAACACACTCTGCTTTTGAGAAAAGAGCACTCTTCTACTCTACTGTGTTTCCCATAGGTCCAGAACAGTGAGCTTGTTCAGAACAAAAGAACTGTGCTTCCTACACACACGAGCCATATCTAGTTCAACTCTGCTTAGGAAACTGACGAGAACAGTAGCTCTCCTTCAGTCCAATACACTGTACTTGCTGGGAACAGACGCGAGTGCTATTTGCACTTTGTATGGAAATGGGAGCGCAATAGTGACTTTCCTTACCAGAAAACAACTCTTGCTCATAGGACCAAAAACTACATGTGATTCAACTCCATTTAGGACTGGGAAACAAACGCTAGCTCACCTTACAAGAAACACACTCTGCTTTTGAGAAAAGAGCACTCTTCTACTCTGCTGTGTTTCCTATAGGGCCAGTACAGTGAGCTTGCTCAGAACAAAAGAACTGTGCTTCCTACACACATGGCCATATCCAGTTCAATTCTGCTTAGGAAACAGACAAGAACAGTAGCTCCTCTTCAGTCCAATACACTCTACATGCTGGGAACAGACGCCAGTGCTGTTTGCCCTGTGTATGACAATGGGAGCACAATAGTGTCTCTTCTTACCAGAAAACAACTCTTGCTCATAGGACCAGAAACTGCATGGGATTCAACTCCATTTAGGACTGGGAAACAAATGCTACCTCGCCTTACAAGAAACACACTCTGCTTTTGAGAAAAGAGCACTCTTCTACTCTACTGTGTTTCCCAAGGGCCAGAACAGTGAGCTTGCTCAGAACAAAAGAACTGTGCTTCCTACACACACGGGCCATATCTAGTTCAACTCTGCTTAGGAACTGAAGAGAACAGTAGCTCCTCGGCAGTCCAATACACTGTACCTGCTGGGAACAGACACGAGTGCTATTTGCACTTTGTATGGAAATGGGAGCGCAATAGTGACTTTCCTTACCAGAAAACAACTCTTTCTCATTGGACCAAAAACTGCATGTGATTCAACACCATATAGGACTGGGAAACAAATGCTAGCTCGCCTTACAAGAAACACACTCTGCTTTTGAGAAAAGAGCACGCTTCTACTCCGCTGTGTTTCCTATACTGCCAGTACAGTGAGCTTGCTCAGAACAAAAGAACTGTGCTTCCTTCACACACGGGCCATATCTAGTTCAATTCCGCTTAGGAAACTGACAAGAACAGTATCTCCTCTTCAGTCCAATACACTGTACTTGCTGGGAACAGACGCCAGTGCTGTTTGCACTGTGTATGACAATGGGAGAGTAATAGTGACTATTCTTACCAGAAAACAATTCTTGCTCGTAGGACCAGAAACTGCATGTGATTCAACTCCATTTAGGACTGGGAAACAAACGCTAGCTTGCCTTACAAGAAACACACTCGGCTTTTGAGAAAAGAGCACTCTTCTACTCTACTGTGATTCCTATGGTGTCCGAACAGTGAGCTTGCTCAGAACAAAAGAACTGTGCTTCCTAGACACATGGGCCATATCTAGTTCAACTCTGCTTAGGAAACTGACAAGAACAGTATCTCCTCTTCAGTCCAATACACTGTACTTGCTGGGAACAGACGCCAGTGCTATTTGCACTGTGTATGGCAATGGGAGCACAATAGTGACTCTTCTTACCAGAAAACAACTCTTGCTCGTAGGACCAGATACTGCATAGGATTCAACTCCATTTAGGACTGGGAAACAAACGCTAGTTCACCTTACAAGAAAAACACTCTGCTTTTGAGAAAAGAGCACTCTTCTACTCTACGGTGTTTCCTATAGGGCCAGTACAGCGAGCTTGCTCAGAACAAAAGAACTAAGCTTCCTACACACATGGCCATATCCAGTTCAATTCTGCTTAAGAAAATGACAAGAACAGTAGCTCCTCTTCAGTCCAATACACTCTGCATGCTGGGAACAGACGCCAGTGCTATTTGCCATGTGTATGACAATGGGAGCACAATAGTGTCTCTCCTTACCAGAAAATAACTCTTGCTCGTAGGACCAGAAACTGCCTGTGATTCAACTCCATTTAGGACTGGGAAACAAACGCTAGCTCACATTACAAGAAACACACTCTGCTTTTGAGAAAAGAGCACTCTTCTACTCTACGGTGTTTCCTATAATGCCAGAACAGTGAGCTTCCTCAGAACAAAAGAACTGTGCTTCCTACACACACGGGCCATATCTAGTTCAACTCTGCTTAGGAAACTGACAAGAACAGTATCTCCTATTCTGTCCAATACACTGTACTTGCTGGGAAGAGAAGCGAGTGTTATTTGCACTGTGTATGGCACTGGAAGCGCAATAGTGACTCTTCTTACCAGAAAACAACTCTTGCTCGTAGGACCAGAAACTGCAAGGGATTCAACTCCATTTAGGACTGGGAAAAAACGCTACCTCGCTTTACAAGAAACACACTCTGCTTTTGAGAAAAGAGCACTCTTCTACTCTACTGTGTTTCCTATAGGTCCAGAACAGTGAGCTTGTTCAGAACAAAAGAACTGTGCTTCCTACACACACGAGCCATATCTAGTTCAACTCTGCTTAGGAAACTGACGAGAACAGTAGCTCTCCTTCAGTCCAATACACTGTACTTGCTGGGAACAGACGCCAGTGCTATTTGCACTTTGTATGGAAATGGGAGCGCAATAGTGACTTTCCTTACCAGAAAACAACTCTTGCTCATAGGACCAAAAACTACATGTGATTCAACTCCATTTAGGACTGGGAAACAAACGCTAGCTCACCTTACAAGAAACACACTCTGCTTTTGAGAAAAGAGCACTCTTCTACTCTGCTGTGTTTCCTATAGGGCCAGTACAGTGAGCTTGCTCAGAACAAAAGAACTGTGCTTCCTTCACACACGGGCCATATTTAGTTCAATTCTGCTTAGGAAACTGACAAGAACAGTAGATCCTCTTCAGTCCAATACACTGTACTTGCTGGGAACAGACGCCAGTGCTATTTGCCCTGTGTATGACAATGAGAGCACAATAGTGTCTCTTCTTACCAGAAAACAACTCTTGCTCGTAGGACCAGAAACTGCATGGGATTCAACTCCATTTAGGACTGGGAAACAAACGCTACCTCGCCTTACAAGAAACACACTCTGCTTTTGAGAAAAGAGCACTCTTTTACTCTACTGTGTTTCCCAAGGGCCAGATGAGTGAGCTTGCTCAGAACAAAAGAACTGTGCTTCCTACACACATGGCCATATCCAGTTCAATTCTGCTTAGGAAACAGACAAGAACAGTAGCTCCTCTTCAGTCCAATACACTCTACATGCTGGGAACAGACGCCAGTGCTATTTGCCCTGTGTATGACAATGGGAGCACAATAGTGTCTCTTCTTACCAGAAAACAACTCTTGCTCGTAGGACCAGAAACTGCATGGGATTCAACTCCATTTAGGACTGGGAAACAAACGCTACCTCGCCTTACAAGAAACACACTCTGCTTTTGAGAAAAGAGCACTCTTCTACTCTGCTGTGTTTCCTATAGTGCCAGTACAGTGATCTTGCTCAGAACAAAAGAACTGTGCTTCCTTCACACACGGGCCATATCTAGTTCAATTCTGCATAGGAAACTGACAAGAACAGTAGCTCCTCTTCAGTCCAATACACTGTACTTGCTGGGAACAGACGCCAGTGCTGTTTGCACTGTGTATGACAATGGGAGAGTAATAGTGACTCTTCTTACCAGAAAACAACTCTTGCTCGTAGGACCAGAAACTGCATGTCATTCAACTCCATTTAGGACTGGGAAACAAACCCTAGCTTGCCTTACAAGAAACACCCTCGGCTATTGAGAAAAGAGCACTCTTCTACTGTACTGTGTTTCCTATGGGGTCCGAACAGTGAGCTTGCTCAGAACAAACGAACTGTGCTTCCTACAAACATGGGCCATATCTAGTTCAACTCTGCTTAGGAAACTGACAAGAACAGTATCTCCTCTTCAGTCCAATACACTGTACTTGCTGGGAACAGACGCCAGTGCTATTTGCACTGTGTATGGCAATGGGAGCGCAATAGTGACTCTTCTTACCAGAAAACAACTCTTGCTCGTAGGACCAGAAACTGCATGGGATTCAACTCCATTTAGGACTGGGCAACAAACACTAGTTCACCTTACAAAAAACACACTCTGCTTTTGAGAAAAGAGCACTCTTCTACTCTACGGTGTTTCCTATAAGGCCAGAACAGTGAGCTTCCTCAGAACAAAGAACTGTGCTTCCTACACACACGGGCCATATCTAGTTCAACTCTGCTTAGGAAACTGACAAGAACAGTATCTCCTATTCTGTCCAATACACTGTACTTGCTGGGAAGAGAAGCGAGTGCTATTTGCACTGTGTATGGCAATGGAAGCGCAATAGTGACTCTTCTTACCAGAAAACAACTCTTGCTCGTAGGACCAGAAACTGCATGGGATTCAACTCCATTTAGGACTGGGAAAAAACGCTACCTCGCCTTACAAGAAACACACTCTGCTTTTGAGAAAAGAGCACTCTTCTACTCTACTGTGTTTCCCATAGGTCCAGAACAGTGAGCTTGTTCAGAACAAAAGAACTGTGCTTCCTACACACACGAGCCAAATCTTGTTCAACTCTGCTTAGGAAACTGACGAGAACAGTAGCTCTCCTTCAGTCCAATACACTGTACTTGCTGGGAACAGACGCGAGTGCTATTTGCACTTTGTATGGAAATGGGAGCGCAATAGTGACTTTCCTTACCAGAAAACAACTCTTGCTCATAGGACCAAAAACTACATGTGATTCAACTCCATTTAGGACTGGGAAACAAACGCTAGCTCACCTTACAAGAAACACACTCTGCTTTTGAGAAAAGAGCACTCTTCTACTCTGCTGTGTTTCCTATAGGGCCAGTACAGTGAGCTTGCTCAGAACAAAAGAACTGTGCTTCCTTCACACACGGGCCATATTTAGTTCAATTCTGCTTAGGAAACTGACAAGAACAGTAGCTCCTCTTCAGTCCAATACACTGTACTTGCTGGGAACAGATGCCAGTGCTATTTGCCCTGTGTATGACAATGAGAGCACAATAGTGTCTCTTCTTACCAGAAAACAACTTTTGCTCGTAGGACCAGAAACTGCATGGGATTCAACTCCATTTAGGACTGGGAAACAAACGCTACCTCGCCTTACAAGAAACACACTCTGCTTTTGAGAAAAGAGCACTCTTCTACTCTACTGTGTTTCCCAAGGGCCAGATGAGTGAGCTTGCTCAGAACAAAAGAACTGTGCTTCCTACACACATGGCCATATCCAGTTCAATTCTGCTTAGGAAACAGACAAGAACAGTAGCTCCTCTTCAGTCCAATACACTCTACATGCTGGGAACAGACGCCAGTGCTATTTGCCCTGTGTATGACAATGGGAGCACAATAGTGTCTCTTCTTACCAGAAAACAACTCTTGCTCGTAGTTCCAGAAACTGCATGGGATTCAACTCCATTTAGGACTGGGAAACAAACGCTACCTCGCCTTACAAGAAACACACTCTGCTTTTGAGAAAAGAGCACTCTTCTACTCTGCTGTGTTTCCTATAGTGCCAGCACAGTGAGCTTGCTCAGAACAAAAGAACTGTGCTTCCTTCACACACAGGCCATATCTAGTTCAATTCTGCATAGGAAACTGACAAGAACAGTAGCTCCTCTTCAGTCCAATACACTGTACTTGCTGGGAACAGACGCCAGTGCTGTTTGCACTGTGTATGACAATGGGAGAGTAATAGTGACTCTTCTTACCAGAAAACAACTCTTGCTCGTAGGACCAGAAACTGCATGTGATTCAACTCCATTTAGGACTGGGAAACAAACCCTAGCTTGCCTTACAAGAAACACCCTCGGCTATTGAGAAAAGAGCACTCTTCTACTCTACTGTGTTTCCTATGGGGTCCGAACAGTGAGCTTGCTCAGAACAAACGAACTGTGCTTCCTACACACATGGGCCATATCTAGTTCAACTCTGCTTAGGAAACTGACAAGAACAGTATCTCCTCTTCAGTCCAATACACTGTACTTGCTGGGAACAGACGCCAGTGCTATTTGCACTGTGTATGGCAATGGGAGCGCAATAGTGACTCTTCTTACCAGAAAACACCTCTTGCTCGTAGGACCAGAAACTGCATGGGATTCAACTCCATTTAGGACTGGGAAACAAACGCTAGTTCACCTTACAAAAAACACACTCTGCTTTTGAGAAAAGAGCACTCTTCTACTCTACGGTGTTTCCTATAAGGCCAGAACAGTGAGCTTACTCAGAACAAAGAACTGTGCTTCCTACACACACGGGCCATATCTAGTTCAACTCTGCTTAGGAAACTGACAAGAACAGTATCTCCTATTCTGTCCAATACACTGTACTTGCTGGGAAGAGAAGCGAGTGCTATTTGCACTGTGTATGGCAATGGAAGCGCAATAGTGACTCTTCTTACCAGAAAACAACTCTTGCTCGTAGGACCAGAAACTGCATGGGATTCAACTCCATTTAGGACTGGGAAAAAACGCTACCTCGCCTTACAAGAAACACACTCTGCTTTTGAGAAAAGAGCACTCTTCTACTCTACTGTGTTTCCCATAGGTCCAGAACAGTGAGCTTGTTCAGAACAAAAGAACTGTGCTTCCTACACACACGAGCCATATCTAGTTCAACTCTGCTTAGGAAACTGACGAGAACAGTAGCTCTCCTTCAGTCCAATACACTGTACTTGCTGGGAACAGACGCGAGTGCTATTTGCAATTTGTATGGAAATGGGAGCGCAATAGTGACTTTCCTTACCAGAAAACAACTCTTGCTCATAGGACCAAAAACTACATGTGATTCAACTCCATTTAGGACTGGGAAACAAACGCTAGCTCACCTTACAAGAAACACACTCTGCTTTTGAGAAAAGAGCACTCTTCTACTCTGCTGTGTTTCCTATAGGGCCAGTACAGTGAGCTTGCTCAGAACAAAAGAACTGTGCTTCCTTCACACACGGGCCATATTTAGTTCAATTCTGCTTAGGAAACTGACAAGAACAGTAGATCCTCTTCAGTCCAATACACTGTACTTGCTGGGAACAGATGCCAGTGCTATTTGCCCTGTGTATGACAATGAGAGCACAATAGTGTCTCTTCTTACCAGAAAACAACTCTTGCTCGTAGGACCAGAAACTGCATGGGATTCAACACCATTTAGGACTGGGAAACAAACGCTACCTCGTCTTACAAGAAACACACTCTGCTTTTGAGAAAAGAGCACTCTTCTACTCTACTGTGTTTCCCAAGGGCCAGATGAGTGAGCTTGCTCAGAACAAAAGAACTGTGCTTCCTACACACATGGCCATATCCAGTTCAATTCTGCTTAGGAAACAGACAAGAACAGTAGCTCCTCTTCAGTCCAATACACTCTACATGCTGGGAACAGACGCCAGTGCTATTTGCCCTGTGTATGACAATGGGAGCACAATAGTGTCTCTTCTTACCAGAAAACAACTCTTGCTCGTAGGACCAGAAACTGCATGGGATTCAACTCCATTTAGGACTGGGAAACAAACGCTACCTCGCCTTACAAGAAACACACTCTGCTTTTGAGAAAAGAGCACTCTTCTACTCTGCTGTGTTTCCTATAGTGCCAGTACAGTGAGCTTGCTCAGAACAAAAGAACTGTGCTTCCTTCACACACGGGCCATATCTAGTTCAATTCTGCATAGGAAACTGACAAGAACAGTAGGTCCTCTTCAGTCCAATACACTGTACTTGCTGGGAACAGACGCCAGTGCTGTTTGCACTGTGTATGACAATGGGAGAGTAATAGTGACTCTTCTTACCAGAAAACAACTCTTGCTCGTAGGACCAGAAACTGCATGTGATTCAACTCCATTTAGGACTGGGAAACAAACCCTAGCTTGCCTTACAAGAAACACCCTCGGCTATTGAGAAAAGAGCACTCTTCTACTCTACTGTGTTTCCTATGGGGTCCGAACAGTGAGCTTGCTCAGAACAAACGAACTGTGCTTCCTACACACATGGGCCATATCTAGTTCAACTCTGCTTAGGAAACTGACAAGAACACTATCTCCTCTTCAGTCCAATACACTGTACTTGCTGGGAACAGACGCCAGTGCTATTTGCACTGTGTATGGCAATGGGAGCGCAATAGTGACTCTTCTTACCAGAAAACAACTCTTGCTCGTAGGACCAGAAACTGCATGGGATTCAACTCCATTTAGGACTGGGAAACAAACGCTAGTTCACCTTACAAAAAACACACTCTGCTTTTGAGAAAAGAGCACTCTTCTACTCTACGGTGTTTCCTATAAGGCCAGAACAGTGAGCTTCCTCAGAAAAAAGAACTGTGCTTCCTACACACACGGGCCATATCTAGTTCAACTCTGCTTAGGAAACTGACAAGAACAGTATCTCCTATTCTGTCCAATACACTGTACTTGCTGGGAAGAGAAGCGAGTGCTATTTGCACTGTGTATGGCAATGGAAGCGCAATAGTGACTCTTCTTACGAGAAAACAACTCTTGCTCGTAGGACCAGAAACTGCATGGGATTCAACTCCATTTAGGACTGGGAAACAAACGCTACCTCGCCTTACAAGAAACACACTCTGCTTTTGAGAAAAGAGCACTCTTCTACTCTACTGTGTTTCCCATAGGTCCAGAACAGTGAGCTTGTTCAGAACAAAAGAACTGTGCTTCCTACACACACGAGCCATATCTAGTTCAACTCTGATTAGGAAACTGACGAGAACAGTAGCTCTCCTTCAGTCCAATACACTGTACTTGCTGAGAACAGACGCGAGTGCTATTTGCACTTTGTATGGAAATGGGAGCGCAATAGTGACTTTCCTTACCAGAAAACAACTCTTGCTCATAGGACCAAAAACTACATGTGATTCAACTCCATTTAGGACTGGGAAACAAACGCTAGCTCACCTTACAAGAAACACACTCTGCTTTTGAGAAAAGAGCACTCTTCTACTCTGCTGTGTTTCCTATAGGGCCAGTACAGTGAGCTTGCTCAGAACAAAAGAACTGTGCTTCCTTCACACACGGGCCATATTTAGTTCAATTCTGCTTAGGAAACTGACAAGAACAGTAGATCCTCTTCAGTCCAATACACTGTACTTGCTGGGAACAGATGCCAGTGCTATTTGCCCTGTGTATGACAATGAGAGCACAATAGTGTCTCTTCTTACCAGAAAACAACTCTTGCTCGTAGGACCAGAAACTGCATGGGATTCAACTCCATTTAGGACTGGGAAACAAACGCTACCTCGCCTTACAAGAAACACACTCTGCTTTTGAGAAAAGAGCACTCTTCTACTCTACTGTGTTTCCCAAGGGCCAGATGAGTGAGCTTGCTCAGAACAAAAGAACTGTGCTTCCTACACACATGGCCATATCCAGTTCAATTCTGCTTAGGAAACAGACAAGAACAGTAGCTCCTCTTCAGTCCAATACACTCTACATGCTGGGAACAGACGCCAGTGCTATTTGCCCTGTGTATGACAATGGGAGCACAATAGTGTCTCTTCTTACCAGAAAACAACTCTTGCTCGTAGGACCAGAAACTGCATGGGATTCAACTCCATTTAGGACTGGGAAACAAACGCTACCTCGCCTTACAAGAAACACACTCTGCTTTTGAGAAAAGAGCACTCTTCTACTCTGCTGTGTTTCCTATAGTGCCAGTACAGTGAGTTTGCTCAGAACAAAAGAACTGTGCTTCCTTCACACACGGGCCATATCTAGTTCAATTCTGCATAGGAAACTGACAAGAACAGTAGATCCTCTTCAGTCCAATACACTGTACTTGCTGGGAACAGACGCCAGTGCTGTTTGCACTGTGTATGACAATGGGAGAGTAATAGTGACTCTTCTTACCAGAAAACAACTCTTGCTCGTAGGACCAGAAACTGCATGTGATTCAACTCCATTTAGGACTGGGAAACAAACCCTAGCTCGCCTTACAACAAACACACTCTGCTTTTGAGAAAAGAGCACTCTTCTGCTCTACTGTGTTTCCCATAGGGCCAGAACAGTGAGCTTGCTCAGAAAAAACGAACTGTGCTTCCTACAAACACAGGCCATATCCAGTTCAACTCTGCTTAGGAAACTGACAAGAACAGTACCTCCTCTTCTCTCTAATACACTGTACTTGCTGGGAACAGGCGCCAGTGCTATTTGCACTGTGTATGCCAATGGAAGCGCAATAGTGACTCTTCTTACAGGAAACAACTCTTGCTCGTAGGACCAGAAACTGCATGTGATTCAACTCCATTTAGGACTGGGAAACAAATGCTAGCTCGCCTTACAAGAAACACACTCTGCTTTTGAGAAAAGAGCACGCTTCTACTCCGCTGTGTTTCCTATACTGCCAGTACAGTGAGCTTGCTCAGAAACAAAAGAACTGTGCTTCCTTCACACACGGGCCATATCTAGTTCAATTCCGCTTAGGAAACTGACAAGAACAGTAGATCCTCTTCAGTCCAATACACTGTACTTGCTGGGAACAGACGCCAGTGCTGTTTGCACTGTGTATGACAATGGGAGAGTAATAGTGACTATTCTTACCAGAAAACAACTCTTGCTCGTAGGACCAGAAACTGCATGGGATTCAACTCCATTTAGGACTGGGAAACAAACGCTAGTTCACCTTACAAAAAACACACTCTGCTTTTGAGAAAAGAGCACTCTTCTACTCTACGGTGTTTCCTATAAGGCCAGAACAGTGAGCTTCCTCAGAACAAAGAACTGTGCTTCCTACACACACGGGCCATATCTAGTTCAACTCTGCTTAGGAAACTGACAAGAACAGTATCTCCTATTCTGTCCAATACACTGTACTTGCTGGGAAGAGAAGCGAGTGCTATTTGCACTGTGTATGGCAATGGAAGCGCAATAGTGACTCTTCTTACCAGAAAACAACTCTTGCTCGTAGGACCAGAAACTGCATGGGATTCAACTCCATTTAGGACTGGGAAAAAAATGCTAGCTCGCCTTACAACAAACACACTCTGCTTTTGAGAAAAGAGCACTCTTCTGCTCTACTGTGTTTCCCATAGGGCCAGAACAGTGAGCTTGCTCAGAAAAAACGAACTGTGCTTCCTACAAACACAGGCCATATCCAGTTCAACTCTGCTTAGGAAACTGACAAGAACAGTACCTCCTCTTCTCTCCAATACACTGTACTTGCTGGGAACAGGCGCCAGTGCTATTTGCACTGTGTATGCCAATGGAAGCGCAATAGTGACTCTTCTTACAGGAAACAACTCTTGCTCGTAGGACCAGAAACTGCATGTGATTCAACTCCATTTAGGACTGGGAAACAAATGCTAGCTCGCCTTACAAGAAACACACTCTGCTTTTGAGAAAAGAGCACGCTTCTACTCCGCTGTGTTTCCTATACTGCCAGTACAGTGAGCTTGCTCAGAACAAAAGAACTGTGCTTCCTTCACACACGGGCCATATCTAGTTCAATTCCGCTTAGGAAACTGACAAGAACAGTAGATCCTCTTCAGTCCAATACACTGTACTTGCTGGGAACAGACGCCAGTGCTGTTTGCACTGTGTATGACAATGGGAGAGTAATAGTGACTATTCTTACCAGAAAACAATTCTTGCTCGTAGGACCAGAAACTGCATGTGATTCAACTCCATTTAGGACTGGGAAACAAACGCTAGCTTGCCTTACAAGAAACACACTCGGGTTTTGAGAAAAGAGCACTCTTCTACTCTACTGTGATTCCTATGGTGTCCGAACAGTGAGCTTGCTCAGAACAAAAGAACTGTGCTTCCTACACACATGGGCCATATCTAGTTCAACTCTGCTTAGGAAACTGACAAGAACAGTATCTCCTCTTCAGTCCAATACACTGTACTTGCTGGGAACAGACGCCAGTGCTATTTGCACTGTGTATGGCAATGGGAGCACAATAGTGACTCTTCTTACCAGAAAACAACTCTTGCTCGTAGGACCAGATACTGCATAGGATTCAACTCCATTTAGGACTGGGAAACAAACGCTAGTTCACCTTACAAGAAACACACTCTGCTTTTGAGAAAAGAGCACTCTTCTACTCTACGGTGTTTCCTATAGGGCCAAAACAGCGAGCTTGCTCAGAACAAAAGAACTAAGCTTCCTACACACATGGCCATATCCAGTTCAATTCTGCATAAGAAACTGACAAGAACAGTAGCTCCTCTTCAGTCCAATACACTCTGCATGCTGGGAACAGACGCCAGTGCTTTTTGCCCTGTGTATGACAATGGGAGCAAAATAGTGTCTCTTCTTACCAGAAAATAACTCTTGCTCGTAGGACCAGAAACTGCCTGTGATTCAACTCCATTTAGGACTGGGAAACAAACACTAGCTCACATTACAAGAAACACACTCTGCTTTTGAGAAAAGAGCACTCTTCTACTCTACGGTTTTTCCTATAATGCCAGAACAGTGAGCTTCCTCAGAACAAAAGAACTGTGCTTCCTCCACAAACGGGCCATATCCAGTTCAATTCTGCTTAGGAAACTGACAAGAACAGTAGCTCCTCTTCAGTCCAATACACTCTACATGCTGGGAACAGACACCAAGGCTATTTGCCCTGTGTATGACAATGGGAGCACAATAGTGTCTCTTCTTACCAGAAAACAACTCTTGCTCGTAGGACCAGAAACTGCATGGGATTCAACTCCATTTAGGACTGGGAAACAAACGCTACCTCGCCTTACAAGAAACACACTCTGCTTTTGAGAAAAGAGCACTCTTCTACTCTACTGTGTTTCCCAAGGGCCAGAACAGTGAGCTTGCTCAGAACAAAAGAACTGTGCTTCCTACACACACGGGCCATATCTAGTTCAACTGTGCTTAGGAACTGAAGAGAACAGTAGCTCCTCTGCAGTCCAATACACTGTACCTGCTGGGTACAGGCACGAGTGCTATTTGCACTTTGTATGGAAATGGGAGCGCAATAGTGACTTTCCTTACCAGAAAACAACTCTTTCTCATTGGACCAAAAACTGCATGTGATTCAACACCATATAGGACTGGGAAACAAATGCTAGCTCGCCTTACAAGAAACACACTCTGCTTTTGAGAAAAGAGCACGCTTCTACTCCGCTGTGTTTCCTATACTGCCAGTACAGTGAGCTTGCTCAGAACAAAAGAACTGTGCTTCCTTCACACACGGGCCATATCTAGTTCAATTCCGCTTAGGAAACTGACAAGAACAGTAGATCCTCTTCAGTCCAATACACTGTACTTGCTGGGAACAGACGCCAGTGCTGTTTGCACTGTGTATGACAATGGGAGAGTAATAGTGACTATTCTTACCAGAAAACAATTCTTGCTCGTAGGACCAGAAACTGCATGTGATTCAACTCCATTTAGGACTGGGAAACAAACGCTAGCTTGCCTTACAAGAAACACACTCGGCTTTTGAGAAAAGAGCACTCTTCTACTCTACTGTGATTCCTATGGTGTCCGAACAGTGAGCTTGCTCAGAACAAAAGAACTGTGCTTCCTAGACACATGGGCCATATCTAGTTCAACTCTGCTTAGGAAACTGACAAGAACAGTATCTCCTCTTCAGTCCAATACACTGTACTTGCTGGGAACAGAAGCCAGTGCTATTTGCACTGTGTATGGCAATGGGAGCACAATAGTGACTCTTCTTACCAGAAAACAACTCTTGCTCGTAGGACCAGATACTGCATAGGATTCAACTCCATTTAGGACTGGGAAACAAACGCTAGTTCACCTTACAAGAAACACACTCTGCTTTTGAGAAAAGAGCACTCTTCTACTCTACGGTGTTTCCTATAGGGCCAGTACAGCGAGCTTGCTCAGAACAAAAGAACTAAGCTTCCTACACACATGGCCATATCCAGTTCAATTCTGCTTAAGAAAATGACAAGAACAGTAGCTCCTCTTCAGTCCAATACACTCTGCATGCTGGGAACAGACGCCAGTGCTATTTGCCCTGTGTATGACAATGGGAGCACAATAGTGTCTCTTCTTACCAGAAAATAACTCTTGCTCGTAGGACCAGAAACTGCCTGTGATTCAACTCCATTTAGGACTGGGAAACAAACGCTAGCCTACATTACAAGAAACACACTCTGCTTTTGAGAAAAGAGCACTCTTCTACTCTACGGTGTTTCCTATAATGCCAGAACAGTGAGCTTCCTCAGAACAAAAGAACTGTGCTTCCTACACACACGGGCCATATCTAGTTCAACTCTGCTTAGGAAACTGACAAGAACAGTATCTCCTATTCTGTCCAATACACTGTACTTGCTGGGAAGAGAAGCGAGTGTTATTTGCACTGTGTATGGCACTGGAAGCGCAATAGTGACTCTTCTTACCAGAAAACAACTCTTGCTCGTAGGACCAGAAACTGCAAGGGATTCAACTCCATTTAGGACTGGGAAAAAACGCTACCTCGCCTTACAAGAAACACACTCTGCTTTTGAGAAAAGAGCACTCTTCTACTCTACTGTGTTTCCCATAGGTCCAGAACAGTGAGCTTGTTCAGAACAAAAGAACTGTGCTTCCTACACACACGAGCCATATCTAGTTCAACTCTGCTTAGGAAACTGACGAGAACAGTAGCTCTCCTTCAGTCCAATACACTGTACTTGCTGGGAACAGACGCGAGTGCTATTTGCACTTTGTATGGAAATGGGAGCGCAATAGTGACTTTCCTTACCAGAAAACAACTGTTGCTCATAGGACCAAAAACTACATGTGATTCAACTCCATTTAGGACTGGGAAACAAACGCTAGCTCACCTTACAAGAAACACACTCTGCTTTTGAGAAAAGAGCACTCTTCTACTCTGCTGTGTTTCCTATAGGGCCAGTACAGTGAGCTTGCTCAGAACAAAAGAACTGTGCTTCCTTCACACACGGGCCATATTTAGTTCAATTCTGCTTAGGAAACTGACAAGAACAGTAGATCCTCTTCAGTCCAATACACTGTACTTGCTGGGAACAGACGCCAGTGCTATTTGCCCTGTGTATGACAATGAGAGCACAATAGTGTCTCTTCTTACCAGAAAACAACTCTTGCTCGTAGGACCAGAAACTGCATGGGATTCAACTCCATTTAGGACTGGGAAACAAACGCTACCTCGCCTTACAAGAAACACACTCTGCTTTTGAGAAAAGAGCACTCTTCTACTCTACTGTGTTTCCCAAGGGCCAGATGAGTGAGCTTGCTCAGAACAAAAGAACTGTGCTTCCTACACACATGGCCATATCCAGTTCAATTCTGCTTAGGAAACAGACAAGAACAGTAGCTCCTCTTCAGTCCAATACACTCTACATGCTGGGAACAGACGCCAGTGCTATTTGCCCTGTGTATGACAATGGGAGCACAATAGTGTCTCTTCTTACCAGAAAACAACTCTTGCTCGTAGGACCAGAAACTGCATGGGATTCAACTCCATTTAGGACTGGGAAACAAACGCTACCTCGCCTTACAAGAAACACACTCTGCTTTTGAGAAAAGAGCACTCTTCTACTCTACTGTGTTTCCCAAGGGCCAGAACAGTGAGCTTGCTCAGAACAAAAGAACTGTGCTTCCTACACACACGGGCCATATCTAGTTCAACTCTGCTTAGGAACTGAAGAGAACAGTAGCTCCTCGGCAGTCCAATACACTGTACCTGCTGGGAACAGACACGAGTGCTATTTGCACTTTGTATGGAAATGGGAGCGCAATAGTGACTTTCCTTACCAGAAAACAACTCTTTCTCATTGGACCAAAAACTGCATGTGATTCAACACCATATAGGACTGGGAAACAAATGCTAGCTCGCCTTACAAGAAACACACTCTGCTTTTGAGAAAAGAGCACGCTTCTACTCCGCTGTGTTTCCTATACTGCCAGTACAGTGAGCTTGCTCAGAACAAAAGAACTGTGCTTCCTTCACACACGGGCCATATCTAGTTCAATTCCGCTTAGGAAACTGACAAGAACAGTAGATCCTCTTCAGTCCAATACACTGTACTTGCTGGGAACAGACGCCAGTGCTGTTTGCACTGTGTATGACAATGGGAGAGTAATAGTGACTATTCTTACCAGAAAACAATTCTTGCTCGTAGGACCAGAAACTGCATGTGATTCAACTCCATTTAGGACTGGGAAACAAACGCTAGCTTGCCTTACAAGAAACACACTCGGCTTTTGAGAAAAGAGCACTCTTCTACTCTACTGTGATTCCTATGGTGTCCGAACAGTGAGCTTGCTCAGAACAAAAGAACTGTGCTTCCTAGACACATGGGCCATATCTAGTTCAACTCTGCTTAGGAAACTGACAAGAACAGTATCTCCTCTTCAGTCCAATACACTGTACTTGCTGGGAACAGACGCCAGTGCTATTTGCACTGTGTATGGCAATGGGAGCACAATAGTGACTCTTCTTACCAGAAAACAACTCTTGCTCGTAGGACCAGATACTGCATAGGATTCAACTCCATTTAGGACTGGGAAACAAACGCTAGTTCACCTTACAAGAAAAACACTCTGCTTTTGAGAAAAGAGCACTCTTCTACTCTACGGTGTTTCCTATAGGGCCAGTACAGCGAGCTTGCTCAGAACAAAAGAACTAAGCTTCCTACACACATGGCCATATCCAGTTCAATTCTGCTTAAGAAAATGACAAGAACAGTAGCTCCTCTTCAGTCCAATACACTCTGCATGCTGGGAACAGACGCCAGTGCTATTTGCCATGTGTATGACAATGGGAGCGCAATAGTGACTCTTCTTACCAGAAAACAACTCTTGCTCGTAGGACCAGAAACTGCATGGGATTCAACTCCATTTAGGACTGGGAAACAAACGCTAGTTCACCTTACAAAAAACACACTCTGCTTTTGAGAAAAGAGCACTCTTCTACTCTACGGTGTTTCCCATAGGTCCAGAACAGTGAGCTTGTTCAGAACAAAAGAACTGTGCTTCCTACACACACGAGCCATATCTAGTTCAACTCTGATTAGGAAACTGACGAGAACAGTAGCTCTCCTTCAGTGCAATACACTGTACTTGCTGGGAACAGACGCGAGTGCTATTTGCACTTTGTATGGAAATGGGAGCGCAATAGTGACTTTCCTTACCAGAAAACAACTCTTGCTCATAGGACCAAAAACTACATGTGATTCAACTCCATTTAGGACTGGGAAACAAACGCTAGCTCACCTTACAAGAAACACACTCTGCTTTTGAGAAAAGAGCACTCTTCTACTCTGCTGTGTTTCCTATAGGGCCAGTACAGTGAGCTTGCTCAGAACAAAAGAACTGTGCTTCCTTCACACACGGGCCATATTTAGTTCAATTCTGCTTAGGAAACTGACAAGAACAGTAGATCCTCTTCAGTCCAATACACTGTACTTGCTGGGAACAGATGCCAGTGCTATTTGCCCTGTGTATGACAATGAGAGCACAATAGTGTCTCTTCTTACCAGAAAACAACTTTTGCTCGTAGGACCAGAAACTGCATGGGATTCAACTCCATTTAGGACTGGGAAACAAACGCTACCTCGCCTTACAAGAAACACACTCTGCTTTTGAGAAAAGAGCACTCTTCTACTCTACTGTGTTTCCCAAGGGCCAGATGAGTGAGCTTGCTCAGAACAAAAGAACTGTACTTCCTACACACATGGCCATATCCAGTTCAATTCTGCTTAGGAAACAGACAAGAACAGTAGCTCCTCTTCAGTCCAATACACTCTACATGCTGGGAACAGACGCCAGTGCTATTTGCCCTGTGTATGACAATGGGAGCACAATAGTGTCTCTTCTTACCAGAAAACAACTCTTGCTCGTAGTTCCAGAAACTGCATGGGATTCAACTCCATTTAGGACTGGGAAACAAACGCTACCTCGCCTTACAAGAAACACACTCTGCTTTTGAGAAAAGAGCACTCTTCTACTCTGCTGTGTTTCCTATAGTGCCAGCACAGTGAGCTTGCTCAGAACAAAAGAACTGTGCTTCCTTCACACACGGGCCATATCTAGTTCAATTCTGCATAGGAAACTGACAAGAACAGTAGGTCCTCTTCAGTCCAATACACTGTACTTGCTGGGAACAGACGCCAGTGCTGTTTGCACTGTGTATGACAATGGGAGAGTAATAGTGACTCTTCTTACCAGAAAACAACTCTTGCTCGTAGGACCAGAAACTGCATGTGATTCAACTCCATTTAGGACTGGGAAACAAACCCTAGCTTGCCTTACAAGAAACACCCTCGGCTATTGAGAAAAGAGCACTCTTCTACTCTACTGTGTTTCCTATGGGGTCCGAACAGTGAGCTTGCTCAGAACAAACGAACTGTGCTTCCTACACACATGGGCCATATCTAGTTCAACTCTGCTTAGGAAACTGACAAGAACAGTATCTCCTCTTCAGTCCAATACACTGTACTTGCTGGGAACAGACGCCAGTGCTATTTGCACTGTGTATGGCAATTTGAGCGCAATAGTGACTCTTCTTACCAGAAAACAACTCTTGCTCGTAGGACCAGAAACTGCATGGGATTCAACTCCATTTAGGACTGGGAAACAAACGCTAGTTCACCTTACAAAAAACACACTCTGCTTTTGAGAAAAGAGCACTCTTCTACTCTACGGTGTTTCCTATAAGGCCAGAACAGTGAGCTTCCTCAGAACAAAGAACTGTGCTTCCTACACACACGGGCCATATCTAGTTCAACTCTGCTTAGGAAACTGACAAGAACAGTATCTCCTATTCTCTCCAATACACTGTACTTGCTGGGAAGAGAAGCGAGTGCTATTTGCACTGTGTATGGCAATGGAAGCGCAATAGTGACTCTTCTTACCAGAAAACAACTCTTGCTCGTAGGACCAGAAACTGCATGGGATTCAACTCCATTTAGGACTGGGAAAAAACGCTACCTCGCCTTACAAGAAACACACTCTGCTTTTGAGAAAAGAGCACTCTTCTACTCTACTGTGTTTCCCATAGGTCCAGAACAGTGAGCTTGTTCAGAACAAAAGAACTGTGCTTCCTACACACACGAGCCATATCTAGTTCAACTCTGCTTAGGAAACTGACGAGAACAGTAGCTCTCCTTCAGTCCAATACACTGTACTTGCTGGGAACAGACGCGAGTGCTATTTGCACTTTGTATGGAAATGGGAGCGCAATAGTGACTTTCCTTACCAGAAAACAACTCTTGCTCATAGGACCAAAAACTACATGTGATTCAACTCCATTTAGGACTGGGAAACAAACGCTAGCTCACCTTACAAGAAACACACTCTGCTTTTGAGAAAAGAGCACTCTTCTACTCTGCTGTGTTTCCTATAGGGCCAGTACAGTGAGCTTGCTCAGAACAAAAGAACTGTGCTTCCTTCACACACGGGCCATACTTAGTTCAATTCTGCTTAGGAAACTGACAAGAACAGTAGATCCTCTTCAGTCCAATACACTGTACTTGCTGGGAACAGATGCCAGTGCTATTTGCCCTGTGTATGACAATGAGAGCACAATAGTGTCTCTTCTTACCAGAAAACAACTCTTGCTCGTAGGACCAGAAACTGCATGGGATTCAACTCCATTTAGGACTGGGAAACAAACGCTACCTCGCCTTACAAGAAACACACTCTGCTTTTGAGAAAAGAGCACTCTTCTACTCTGCTGTGTTTCCTATAGTGCCTGTACAGTAGCTTGCTCAGAACAAAAGAACTGTGCTTCCTTCACACACGGGCCATATCTAGTTCAATTCTGCATAGGAAACTGACAAGAACAGTAGGTCCTCTTCAGTCCAATACACTGTACTTGCTGGGAACAGACGCCAGTGCTGTTTGCACTGTGTATGACAATGGGAGAGTAATAGTGACTCTTCTTACCAGAAAACAACTCTTGCTCGTAGGACCAGAAACTGCATGTGATTCAACTCCATTTAGGACTGGGAAACAAACCCTAGCTTGCCTTACAAGAAACACCCTCGGCTATTGAGAAAAGAGCACTCTTCTACTCTACTGTGTTTCCTATGGGGTCCGAACAGTGAGCTTGCTCAGAACAAACGAACTGTGCTTCCTACACACATGGGCCATATCTAGTTCAACTCTGCTTAGGAAACTGACAAGAACACTATCTCCTCTTCAGTCCAATACACTGTACTTGCTGGGAACAGACGCCAGTGCTATTTGCACTGTGTATGGCAATGGGAGCGCAATAGTGACTCTTCTTACCAGAAAACAACTCTTGCTCGTAGGACCAGAAACTGCATGGGATTCAACTCCATTTAGGACTGGGAAACAAACGCTAGTTCACCTTACAAAAAACACACTCTGCTTTTGAGAAAAGAGCACTCTTCTACTCTACGGTGTTTCCTATAAGGCCAGAACAGTGAGCTTCCTCAGAACAAAGAACTGTGCTTCCTACACACACGGGCCATATCTAGTTCAACTCTGCTTAGGAAACTGACAAGAACAGTATCTCCTATTCTGTCCAATACACTGTACTTGCTGGGAAGAGAAGCGAGTGCTATTTGCACTGTGTATGGCAATGGAAGCGCAATAGTGACTCTTCTTACCAGAAAACAACTCTTGCTCGTAGGACCAGAAACTGCATGGGATTCAACTCCATTTAGGACTGGGAAAAAACGCTACCTCGCCTTACAAGAAACACACTCTGCTTTTGAGAAAAGAGCACTCTTCTACTCTACTGTGTTTCCCATAGGTCCAGAACAGTGAGCTTGTTCAGAACAAAAGAACTGTGCTTCCTACACACACGAGCCATATCTAGTTCAACTCTGATTAGGAAACTGACGAGAACAGTAGCTCTCCTTCAGTCCAATACACTGTACTTGCTGGGAACAGACGCGAGTGCTATTTGCACTTTGTATGGAAATGGGAGCGCAATAGTGACTTTCCTTACCAGAAAACAACTCTTGCTCATAGGACCAAAAACTACATGTGATTCAACTCCATTTAGGACTGGGAAACAAACGCTAGCTCACCTTACAAGAAACACACTCTGCTTTTGAGAAAAGAGCACTCTTCTACTCTGCTGTGTTTCCTATAGGGCCAGTACAGTGAGCTTGCTCAGAACAAAAGAACTGTGCTTCCTTCACACACGGGCCATATTTAGTTCAATTCTGCTTAGGAAACTGACAAGAACAGTAGATCCTCTTCAGTCCAATACACTGTACTTGCTGGGAACTGATGCCAGTGCTATTTGCCCTGTGTATGACAATGAGAGCACAATAGTGTCTCTTCTTACCAGAAAACAACTCTTGCTCGTAGGACCAGAAACTGCATGGGATTCAACTCCATTTAGGACTGGGAAACAAACGCTACCTCGCCTTACAAGAAACACACTCTGCTTTTGAGAAAAGAGCACTCTTCTACTCTACTGTGTTTCCCAAGGGCCAGATGAGTGAGCTTGCTCAGAACAAAAGAACTGTGCTTCCTACACACATGGCCATATCCAGTTCAATTCTGCTTAGGAAACAGACAAGAACAGTAGCTCCTCTTCAGTCCAATACACTCTACATGCTGGGAACAGACGCCAGTGCTATTTGCCCTGTGTATGACAATGGGAGCACAATAGTGTCTCTTCTTACCAGAAAACAACTCTTGCTCGTAGGACCAGAAACTGCATGGGATTCAACTCCATTTAGGACTGGGAAACAAACGCTACCTCGCCTTACAAGAAACACACTCTGCTTTTGAGAAAAGAGCACTCTTCTACTCTGCTGTGTTTCCTATAGTGCCAGTACAGTGAGCTTGCTCAGAACAAAAGAACTGTGCTTCCTTCACACACGGGCCATATCTAGTTCAATTCTGCATAGGAAACTGACAAGAACAGTAGATCCTCTTCAGTCCAATACACTGTACTTGCTGGGAACAGACGCCAGTGCTGTTTGCACTGTGTATGACAATGGGAGAGTAATAGTGACTCTTCTTACCAGAAAACAACTCTTGCTCGTAGGACCAGAAACTGCATGTGATTCAACTCCATTTAGGACTGGGAAACAAACCCTAGCTTGCCTTACAAGAAACACCCTCGGCTATTGAGAAAAGAGCACTCTTCTACTCTACTGTGTTTCCTATGGGGTCCGAACAGTGAGCTTGCTCAGAACAAACGAACTGTGCTTCCTACACACATGGGCCATATCTAGTTCAACTCTGCTTAGGAAACTGACAAGAACAGTATCTCCTCTTCAGTCCAATACACTGTACTTGCTGGGAACAGACGCCAGTGCTATTTGCACTGTGTATGGCAATGGGAGCGCAATAGTGTCTCTTCTTACCAGAAAACAACTCTTGCTCGTAGGACCAGAAACTGCATGGGATTCAACTCCATTTAGGACTGGGAAACAAACGCTTCCTCGCCTTACAAGAAACACACTCTGCTTTTGAGAAAAGAGCACTCTTCTACTCTACTGTGTTTCCCAAGGGCCAGATGAGTGAGCTTGCTCAGAACAAAAGAACTGTGCTTCCCACACACATGGCCATATCCAGTTCAATTCTGCTTAGGAAACAGACAAGAACAGTAGCTCCTCTTCAGTCCAATACACTCTACATGCTGGGAACAGACGCCAGTGCTATTTGCCCTGTGTATGACAATGGGAGCACAATAGTGTCTCTTCTTACCAGAAAACAACTCTTGCTCGTAGGACCAGAAACTGCATGGGATTCAACTCCATTTAGGACTGGGAAACAAACGCTACCTCGCCTTACAAGAAACACACTCTGCTTTTGAGAAAAGAGCACTCTTCTACTCTGCTGTGTTTCCTATAGTGCCAGTACAGTGAGCTTGCTCAGAACAAAAGAACTGTGCTTCCTTCACACACGGGCCATATCTAGTTCAATTCTGCATAGGAAACTGACAAGAACAGTAGATCCTCTTCAGTCCAATACACTGTACTTGCTGGGAACAGACGCCAGTGCTGTTTGCACTGTGTATGACAATGGGAGAGTAATAGTGACTCTTCTTACCAGAAAACAACTCTTGCTCGTAGGACCAGAAACTGCATGTGATTCAACTCCATTTAGGACTGGGAAACAAACGCTAGTTCACCTTACAAAAAACACACTCTGCTTTTGAGAAAAGAGCACTCTTCTACTCTACAGTGTTTCCTATAAGGCCAGAACAGTGAGCTTCCTCAGAACAAAGAACTGTGCTTCCTACACACACGGGCCATATCTAGTTCAACTCTGCTTACGAAACTGACAAGAACAGTATCTCCTCTTCAGTCCAATACACTGTACTTGCTGGGAACAGACGCCAGTGCTATTTGCACTGTGTATGGCAATGGGAGCGCAATAGTGACTCTTCTTACCAGAAAACAACTCTTGCTCGTAGGACCAGAAACTGCATGGGATTCAACTCCATTTAGGACTGGGAAACAAACGCTAGTTCACCTTACAAAAAACACACTCTGCTTTTGAGAAAAGAGCACTCTTCTACTCTACAGTGTTTCCTATAAGGCCAGAACAGTGAGCTTCCTCAGAACAAAGAACTGTGCTTCCTACACACACGGGCCATATCTAGTTCAACTCTGCTTAGGAAACTGACAAGAACAGTATCTCCTATTCTGTCCAATACACTGTACTTGCTGGGAAGAGAAGCAAGTGCTATTTGCACTGTGTATGGCAATGGAAGCGCAATAGTGACTCTTCTTACCAGAAAACAACTCTTGCTCGTAGGACCAGAAACTGCATGGGATTCAACTCCATTTAGGACTGGGAAAAAAACGCTAGCTCGCCTTACAACAAACACACTCTGCTTTTGAGAAAAGAGCACTCTTCTGCTCTACTGTGTTTCCCATAGGGCCAGAACAGTGAGCTTGCTCAGAAAAAACGAACTGTGCTTCCTACAAACACAGGCCATATCCAGTTCAACTCTGCTTAGGAAACTGACAAGAACAGTACCTCCTCTTCTCTCCAATACACTGTACTTTCTGGGAACAGGCGCCAGTGCTATTTGCACTGTGTATGCCAATGGAAGCGCAATAGTGACTCTTCTTACAGGAAACAACTCTTGCTCGTAGGACCAGAAACTGCATGTGATTCAACTCCATTTAGGACTGGGAAACAAATGCTAGCTCGCCTTACAAGAAACACACTCTGCTTTTGAGAAAAGAGCACGCTTCTACTCCGCTGTGTTTCCTATACTGCCTGTACAGTGAGCTTGCTCAGAACAAAAGAACTGTGCTTCCTTCACACACGGGCCATATCTAGTTCAATTCCGCTTAGGAAACTGACAAGAACAGTAGATCCTCTTCAGTCCAATACACTGTACTTGCTGGGAACAGACGCCAGTGCTGTTTGCACTGTGTATGACAATGGGAGAGTAATAGTGACTATCCTTACCAGAAAACAATTCTTGCTCGTAGGACCAGAAACTGCATGTGATTCAACTCCATTTAGGACTGGGAAACAAACGCTAGCTTGCCTTTCAAGAAACACACTCGGCTTTTGAGAAAAGAGCACTCTTCTACTCTACTGTGATTCCTATGGTGTCCGAACAGTGAGCTTGCTCAGAACAAAAGAACTGTGCTTCCTAGACACATGGGCCATATCTAGTTCAACTCTGCTTAGGAAACTGACAAGAACAGTATCTCCTCTTCAGTCCAATACACTGTACTTGCTGGGAACAGACGCCAGTGCTATTTGCACTGTGTATGGCAATGGGAGCACAATAGTGACTCTTCTTACCAGAAAACAACTCTTGCTCGTAGGACCAGATACTGCATAGGATTCAACTCCATTTAGGACTGGGAAACAAACGCTAGTTCACCTTACAAGAAACACACTCTGCTTTTGAGAAAAGAGCACTCTTCTACTCTACGGTGTTTCCTATAGGGCCAGTACAGCGAGCTTGCTCAGAACAAAAGAACTAAGCTTCCTACACACATGGCCATATCCAGTTCAATTCTGCTTAAGAAACTGACAAGAACAGTAGCTCCTCTTCAGTCCAATACACTCTGCATGCTGGGAACAGACGCCAGTGCTATTTGCACTGTGTATGACAATGGGAGCACAATAGTGTCTCTTCTTACCAGAAAATAACTCTTGCTCGTAGGACTAGAAACTGCCTGTGATTCAACTCCATTTAGGACTGGGAAACAAACGCTAGCTCACATTACAAGAAACACACTCTGCTTTTTTGAAAAGAGCACTCTTCTACTCTACGGTGTTTCCTATAATGCCAGAACAGTGAGCTTCCTCAGAACAAAAGAACTGTGCTTCCTTCACACACGGGCCATATCTAGTTCAACTCTGCTTAGGAAACTGACAAGAACAGTATCTCCTATTCTGTCCAATACACTGTATTTGCTGGGAAGAGAAGCGAGTGTTATTTGCACTGTGTATGGCACTGGAAGCGCAATAGTGACTCTTCTTACCAGAAAACAACTCCTGCTCGTAGGACCAGAAACTGCATGGGATTCAACTCCATTTAGGACTGGGAAAAAACGCTACCTCGCCTTACAAGAAACACACTCTGCTTTTGAGAAAAGAGCACTCTTCTACTCTACTGTGTTTCCCATAGGTCCAGAACAGTGAGCTTGTTCAGAACAAAAGAACTGTGCTTCCTACACACACGAGCCATATCTAGTTCAACTCTGCTTAGGAAACTGACGAGAACAGTAGCTCTCCTTCAGTCCAATACACTGTACTTGCTGGGAACAGACGCCAGTGCTATTTGCACTTTGTATGGAAATGGGAGCGCAATAGTGACTTTCCTTACCAGAAAACAACTCTTGCTCATTGGACCAAAAACTACATGTGATTCAACTCCATTTAGGACTGGGAAACAAACGCTAGCTCACCTTACAAGAAACACACTCTACTTTTGAGAAAAGAGCACTCTTCTACTCTGCTGTGTTTCCTATAGGGCCAGTACAGTGAGCTTGCTCAGAACAAAATAACTGTGCTTCCTTCACACACGGGCCATATTTAGTTCAATTCTGCTTAGGAAACTGACAAGAACAGTAGATCCTCTTCAGTCCAATACACTGTACTTGCTGGGAACAGACGCCAGTGCTATTTGCCCTGTGTATGACAATGAGAGCACAATAGTGTCTCTTCTTACCAGAAAACAACTCTTGCTCGTAGGACCAGAAACTGCATGGGATTCAACTCCATTTAGGACTGGGAAACAAACGCTACCTCGCCTTACAAGAAACACACTCTGCTTTTGAGAAAAGAGCACTCTTCTACTCTACTGTGTTTCCCAAGGGCCAGATGAGTGAGCTTGCTCAGAACAAAAGAACTGTGCTTCCTACACACATAGCCATATCCAGTTCAATTCTGCTCAGGAAACAGACAAGAACAGTAGCTCCTCTTCAGTCCAATACACTCTACATGCTGGGAACAGACGCCAGTGCTATTTGCCCTGTGTATGACAATGGGAGCACAATAGTGTCTCTTCTTACCAGAAAACAACTCTTGCTCGTAGGACCAGAAACTGCATGGGATTCAACTCCATTTAGGACTGGGAAACAAACGCTACCTCGCCTTACAAGAAACACACTCTGCTTTTGAGAAAAGAGCACTCTTCTACTCTGCTGTGTTTCCTATAGTGCCAGTACAGTGAGCTTGCTCAGAACAAAAGAACTGTGCTTCCTTCACACACGGGCCATATCTAGTTCAATTCTGCATAGGAAACTGACAAGAACAGTAGATCCTCTTCAGTCCAATACACTGTACTTGCTGGGAACAGACGCCAGTGCTGTTTGCACTGTGTATGACAATGGGAGAGTAATAGTGACTCTTCTTACCAGAAAACAACTCTTGCTCGTAGGACCAGAAACTGCATGTGATTCAACTCCATTTAGGACTGGGAAACAAACCCTAGCTTGCCTTACAAGAAACACCCTCGGCTATTGAGAAAAGAGCACTCTTCTACTCTACTGTGTTTCCTATGGGGTCCGAACAGTGAGCTTGCTCAGAACAAACGAACTGTGCTTCCTACACACATGGGCCATATCTAGTTCAACTCTGCTTAGGAAACTGACAAGAACAGTATCTCCTCTTCAGTCCAATACACTGTACTTGCTGGGAACAGACGCCAGTGCTATTTGCACTGTGTATGGCAATGGGAGCGCAATAGTGACTCTTCTTACCAGAAAACAACTCTTGCTCGTAGGACCAGAAACTGCATGGGATTCAACTCCATTTAGGACTGGGAAAAAAACGCTAGCTCGCCTTACAACAAACACAATCTGCTTTTGAGAAAAGAGCACTCTTCTGCTCTACTGTGTTTCCCATAGGGCCAGAACAGTGAGCTTGCTCAGAAAAAACGAACTGTGCTTCCTACAAACACAGGCCATATCCAGTTCAACTCTGCTTAGGAAACTGACAAGAACAGTACCTCCTCTTCTCTCCAATACACTGTACTTGCTGGGAACAGGCGCCAGTGCTATTTGCACTGTGTATGCCAATGGAAGCGCAATAGTGACTCTTCTTACAGGAAACAACTCTTGCTCGTAGGACCAGAAACTGCATGTGATTCAACTCCATTTAGGACTGGGAAACAAACGCTAGCTCGTCTTACAAGAAACACACTCTGCTTTTGAGAAAAGAGCACTCTTCTACTCTACTGTGTTTTCTATAGGGCCAGAAGAGAGAGCTTACTCAGAACAAAAGAACTGTGCTTTCTACACACAGGGGCCATATCTACTTCAACTGTGCTTAGGAAACTGACAAGAATAGTAGCTCCTCTTCAGTCCAATACACTGTAATTGCTGGGAACAGACGACAGTGCTATTTGCACTGTGTATGGCAAAGGGAGCACAATAGTGACTTTCCTTACCAGAAAACAACTCTTGCTCGTAGGACCAAAAACTGCATGTGATTCAACTCCATTTAGGACTGGGAAACAAACGCTACCTCGCCTTACAAGAAACACACAATGCTTTTGAGAAAAGAGCACTCTTCTACTCTACTGTGCTTTTTATAGGGCCAGTACAGTGAGCTTGCTCAGAACAATGTACTGTGCTGACTACACACACAGTCCATATCTATTTCAATTCTGCTTAGGAAACTGACAAGAACAGTAGATCCTCTTCAGTCCAATACACTGTACTTGCTGGGAACAGAAGCCAGTGCTATTTGCCCTGTGTATGACAATGGGAGCACAATAGTGACTCTTCTTACAAGAAAACAACTCTTGCTCATAGGACCACAAACTGCATGTGATTCAACTCCATTTCTGACTGGGAAACCAAAGCTAGCTCGCCTTACAAGAAACACACTCTGCTTTTGAGAAAAGAGCACTCTTCTACTCTACTGTGTTTCCTAATTGTTCCGAAAAGTGAGCTTGCTCAGAACAAAAGAACTGTGCTTCCTACACACACGGGCCATATCTAATTCAACTCTGCTTAGGAAACTGACAAGAACAGTAGCTCCTTTTCAGTCCAATACACTGTACTTGCTGGGAACAGATGGGAGTGCTATTTGTACTGTGTTTGGCAATGGGAGCGCAATAGTGACTTTCCTTACCAGAAAAAAACTCTTGCTCGTAGAACCAAAAACTGCATGTGATTCAACTCCATTTAGGACTGAGAAACAAACGCTAGCTCGCCTTACAAGAAACACACTCTGCTTTTGAGAAAAGAGCACTCTTCTACTCTACTGTGTTTCCTAATTGTTCCGAACAGTGAGCTTGCTCAGAACAAAAGAACTGTGCTTTGTACACACACGGTCCATATCTAGTTCAACTCTGCTTAGGAAACTGACAAGAACAGTAGATCCTCTTCAGTTCAATACACGGTACTTGCTGGAAGCAGACGCGTGTGATATTTGCACAGTGTATCGCAATGGAAGTGCAAATGTGACTTTCCTTACCAGAAAAAAACTCTTGCTCGTAGGACCAGAAACTGCATGGGACTCAACTCCATTTCTGTCTGGGAAACAAACACTAGCTCGCCTTACAAGAAACACACTCTGCTTTTGAGAAACAAGCGCCCTTCTAATCTACAGTGTTTCCTATGGGGTCCGAACAGTGAGCTTGCTCAGAACAAAATAACTGTGCTTCCTACACACACGGGCCATATCTAGTTCAACTCTGCTTAGGAAACTGACAAGAATAGAGCTCCTCGTCAGTCCAATACACTGTACTCACTGTGAACAGAAGCGAGTGCTATTTGCACTGTGTATGGCAATGGGAGCACAATAGTGACTTTCCTTACCAGAAAACAACTCTTGCTCATAGGACCAAAAACTGCATGTGATTCAACTCCATTTAGGACTGGGAATCAAACGCTAGCTCGCCTTACAAGAAACACACTCTGCTTTTGAGAAAAGAGCACTCTTCTACTCTACTGTGCTTTTTATAGGGCCAGTACAGTGAGCTTGCTCAGAACAATGAACTGTGCTGACTACACACACAGACCATATCTATTTCAATTCTGCTTAGGAAACTGACAAGAACAGTAGATCCTCTTCAGTCCAATACACTGTACTTGCTGGGAACAGACGCCAGTGCTATTTGCCCTGTGTATGACAATGGGAGCACAATAGTGACTCTTCTTACAAGAAAACAACTCTTGCTCATAGGACCACAAACTGCATGTGATTCAACTCCATTTCTGACTGGGAAACCAACGCTAGCTCGCCTTACAAGAAACACACTCTGCTTTTGAGAAAAGAGCACTCTTCTACTCTACTGTGTTTCCTAATTGTTCAGAAAAGTGAGCTTGCTCAGAACAAAAGAACTGTGCTTCCTACACACACGGACCATATCTAGTTCAACTCTGCTTAGGAACCTGACAAGAACAGTAGATCCTCCTCAGTCCAATACACTGTACTCGCTGGGAACAGACGCCAGTGCTATTTGCCCTGTGTATGACAATGGGAGCACAATAGTGTCTCTTCTTACCAGAAAACAACTCTTGCTCGTAGGACCAGAAACTGCATGGGATTCAACTCCATTTAGGACTGGGAAACAAACGCTACCTCGCCTTACAAGAAACACACTCTGCTTTTGAGAAAAGAGCACTCTTCTACTCTGCTGTGTTTCCTATAGTGCCAGTACAGTGAGCTTGCTCAGAACAAAAGAACTGTGCATCCTTCACACACGGGCCATATCTAGTTCAATTCTGCATAGGAAACTGACAAGAACAGTAGATCCTCTTCAGTCCAATACACTGTACTTGCTGGGAACAGACGCCAGTGCTGTTTGCACTGTGTATGACAATGGGAGAGTAATAGTGACTCTTCTTACCAGAAAACAACTCTTGCTCATAGGACCAGAAACTGCATGTGATTCAACTCCATTTAGGACTGGGAAACAAACCCTAGCTTGCCTTACAAGAAACACCCTCGGCTATTGAGAAAAGAGCACTCTTCTACTCTACTGTGTTTCCTATGGGGTCCGAACAGTGACCTTGCTCAGAACAAACGAACTGTGCTTCCTACACACATGGGCCATATCTAGTTCAACTCTGCTTAGGAAACTGACAAGAACAGTATCTCCTCTTCAGTCCAATACACTCTACATGCTGGGAACAGACGCCAGTGCTATTTGCACTGTGTATGGCAATGGGAGCGCAATAGTGACTCTTCTTACCAGAAAACAACTCTTGCTCGTAGGACCAGAAACTGCATGGGATTCAACTCCATTTAGGACTGGGAAAAAAATGCTAGCTCGCCTTACAACAAACACAATCTGCTTTTGAGAAAAGAGCACTCCTCTGCTCTACTGTGTTTCCCATAGGGCCAGAACAGTGAGCTTGCTCAGAAAAAACGAACTGTGCTTCCTACAAACACAGGCCATATCCAGTTCAACTCTGCTTAGGAAACTGACAAGAACAGTACCTCCTCTTCTCTCCAATACACTGTACTTGCTGGGAACAGGCGCCAGTGCTATTTGCACTGTGTATGCCAATGGAAGCGCAATAGTGACTCTTCTTACAGGAAACAACTCTTGCTCGTAGGACCAGAAACTGCATGTGATTCAACTCCATTTAGGACTGGGAAACAAATGCTAGCTCGCCTTACAAGAAACACACTCTGCTTTTGAGAAAAGAGCACGCTTCTACTCCGCTGTGTTTCCTATACTGCCAGTACAGTGAGCTTGCTCAGAACAAAAGAACTGTGCTTCCTTCACACACGGCCATATCTAGTTCAATTCCGCTTAGGAAACTGACAAGAACAGTAGATCCTCTTCAGTCCTATACACTGTACTTGCTGGGAACAGACGCCAGTGCTGTTTGCACTGTGTATGACAATGGGAGAGTAATAGTGACTATTCTTACCAGAAAACAATTCTTGCTCGTAGGACCAGAAACTGCATGTGATTCAACTCCATTTAGGACTGGGAAACAAACGCTAGCTTGCCTTACAAGAAACACACTCGGCTTTTGAGAAAAGAGCACTCTTCTACTCTACTGTGATTCCTATGGTGTCCGAACAGTGAGCTTTCTCAGAACAAAAGAACTGTGCTTCCTAGACACATGGGCCATATCTAGTTCAATTCCGCTTAGGAAACTGACAAGAACAGTAGATCCTCTTCAGTCCAATACACTGTACTTGCTGGGAACAGACGCCAGTGCTGTTTGCACTGTGTATGACAATGGGAGAGTAATAGTGACTCTTCTTACCAGAAAACAACTCTTGCTTGTAGGAACAGATACTGCATAGGATTCAACTCCATTTAGGACTGGGAAACAAACGCTAGTTCACCTTACAAGAAACACACTCTGCTTTTGAGAAAAGAGCACTCTTCTACTCTACGGTGTTTCCTATAGGGCCAGTACAGCGAGCTTGCTCAGAACAAAAGAACTAAGCTTCCTACACACATGGCCATATCCAGTTCAATTCTGCTTAAGAAACTGACAAGAACAGTAGCTCCTCTTCAGTCCAATACACTCTGCATGCTGGGAACAGACGCCAGTGCTATTTGCCCTGTGTATGACAATGGGAGCACAATAGTGTCTCTTCTTACCAGAAAATAACTCTTGCTCGTAGGACCAGAAACTGCCTGTGATTCAACTCCATTTAGGACTGGGAAACAAACGCTAGCTCACATTACAAGAAACACACTCTGCTTTTGAGAAAAGAGCACTCTTCTACTCCACGGTGTTTCCCATAGGTCCAGAACAGTGAGCTTGTTCAGAACAAAAGAACTGTGCTTCCTACACACACGAGCCATATCTAGTTCAACTCTGCTTAGGAAACTGACGAGAACAGTATCTCCTATTCTGTCCAATACACTGTACTTGCTGGGAAGAGAAGCGAGTGTTATTTGCACTGTGTATGGCACTGGAAGCGCAATAGTGACTCTTCTTACCAGAAAACAACTACTGCTCGTAGGACCAGAAACTGCATGGGATTCAACTCCATTTAGGACTGGGAAAAAACGCTACCTCGCCTTACAAGAAACACACTCTGCTTTTGAGTAAAGAGCACTCTTCTACTCTACTGTGTTTCCCATAGGTCCAGAACAGTGAGCTTGTTCAGAACAAAAGAACTGTGCTTCCTACACACACGAGCCATATCTAGTTCAACTCTGCTTAGGAAACTGACGAGAACAGTAGCTCTCCTTCAGTCCAATACACTGTACTTGCTGGGAACAGACGCCAGTGCTATTTGCACTTTGTATGGAAATAGGAGCGCAATAGTGACTTTCCTTACCAGAAAACAACTCTTGCTCATTGGACCAAAAACTACATGTGATTCAACTCCATTTAGGACTGGGAAACAAACGCTAGCTCTCCTTACAAGAAACACACTCTGCTTTTGAGAAAAGAGCACTCTTCTACTCTGCTGTGTTTCCTATAGGGCCAGTACAGTGAGCTTGCTCAGAACAAAAGAACTGTGCTTCCTTCACACACGGGCCATATTTAGTTCAATTCTGCTTAGGAAACTGACAAGAACAGTAGATCCTCTTCAGTCCAATACACTGTACTTGCTGGGAACAGACGCCAGTGCTATTTGCCCTGTGTATGACAATGAGAGCACAATAGTGTCTCTTCTTACCAGAAAACAACTCTTGCTCGTAGGACCAGAAACTGCATGTGATTCAACTCCATTTAGGACTGGGAAACAAACGCTACCTCGCCTTACAAGAAACACACTCTGCTTTTGAGAAAAGAGCACTCTTCTACTCTGCTGTGTTTCCTATAGTGCCAGTACAGTGAGCTTGCTCAGAACAAAAGAACTGTGCTTCCTTCACACACGGGCCATATCTAGTTCAATTCTGCATAGGAAACTGACAAGAACAGTAGATCCTCTTCAGTCCAATACACTGTACTTGCTGGGAACAGACGCCAGTGCTGTTTGCACTGTGTATGACAATGGGAGAGTAATAGTGACTCTTCTTACCAGAAAACAACTCTTGCTCGTAGGACCAGAAACTGCATGTGATTCAACTCCATTTAGGACTGGGAAACAAACCCTAGCTTGCCTTACAAGAAACACCCTCGGCTATTGAGAAAAGAGCACTCTTCTACTCTACTGTGTTTCCTATGGGGTCCGAACAGTGAGCTTGCTCAGAACAAACGAACTGTGCTTCCTACACACATGGGCCATATCTAGTTCAACTCTGCTTAGGAAACTGACAAGAACAGTATCTCCTCTTCAGTCCAATACACTGTACTTGCTGGGAACAGACGCCAGTGCTATTTGCACTGTGTATGGCAATGGGAGCGCAATAGTGACTCTTCTTACCAGAAAACAACTCTTGCTCGTAGGACCAGAAACTGCATGGGATTCAACTCCATTTAGGACTGGGAAAAAAACGCTAGCTCGCCTTACAACAAACACACTCTGCTTTTGAGAAAAGAGCACTCTTCTGCTCTACTGTGTTTCCCATAGGGCCAGAACAGTGAGCTTGCTCAGAAAAAACGAACTGTGCTTCCTACAAACACAGGCCATATCCAGTTCAACTCTGCTTAGGAAACTGACAAGAACAGTACCTCCTCTTCTCTCCAAAACACTGTACTTGCTGGGAACAGGCGCCAGTGCTATTTGCACTGTGTATGCCAATGGAAGCGCAATAGTGACTCTTCTTACAGGAAACAACTCTTGCTCGTAGGACCAGAAATGCATGTGATTCAACTCCATTTACGACTGGGAAACAAATGCTAGCTCGCCTTACAAGAAACACACTCTGCTTTTGAGAAAAGAGCACTCTTCTACTCTACTGTGTTTCCTAATTGTTCCGAAAAGTGAGCTTGCTCAGAACAGAAGAACTGTGCTTCCTACACACACGGGCCATATCTAATTCAACTCTGCTTAGGAAACTGACAAGAACAGTAGCTCCTTTTCAGTCCAATATACTGTACTTGCTGGGAACAGATGGGAGTGCTATTTGCACTGTGTTTGGCAATGGGAGCGCAATAGTGACTTTCCTTACCAGAAAAAAACTCTTGCTCGTAGAACCAAAAACTGCATGTGATTCAACTCCATTTAGGACTGAGAAACAAACGCTAGCTCACCTTACAAGAAACACACTCTGCTTTTGAGAAAAGAGCACTCTTCTACTCTACTGTGTTTCCTAATTGTTCCGAACAGTGAGCTTGCTCAGAACAAAAGAACTGTGCTTTGTACACACACGGTCCATATCTAGTTCAACTCTGCTTAGGAAACTGACAAGAACAGTAGATCCTCTTCAGTTCAATACACGGTACTTGCTGGAAGCAGACGCGTGTGGTATTTGCACAGTGTATCGCAATGGAAGTGCAAATGTGACGTTCCTTACCAGAAAAAAACTCTTGCTCGTAGGACCAGAAACTGCATGGGATTCAACTCCATTTCTGTCTGGGAAACAAACACTAGCTCGCCTTACAAGAAACACACTCTGCTTTTGAGAAAAGAGCGCCCTTCTAATCTACAGTGTTTCCTATGGGGTCCGAACAGTGAGCTTGCTCAGAACAAAAGAACTGTGCTTCCTACACACAGGGCCATATCTAGTTCAACTCTGCTTAGGAAACTGACAAGAATAGAGCTCCTCGTCAGTCCAATACACTGTACTCACTGTGAACAGAAGCGAGTGCTATTTGCACTAGGTATGGCAATGGGAGCACAATAGTGACTTTCCTTACCAGAAAACAACTCTTGCTCGTAGGACCAAAAACTGCATGTGATTCAACTCCATTTAGGACTGGGAATCAAACGCTAGCTCGCCTTACAAGAAACACACTCTGCTTTTGAGAGAAGAGCACTCTTCTACTCTACTGTGCTTTTTATAGGGCCAGTACAGTGAGCTTGCTCAGAACAATGAACTGTGCTGACTACACACACAGACCATATCTATTTCAATTCTGCTTAGGAAACTGACAAGAACAGTAGATCCTCTTCAGTCCAATACACTGTACTTGCTGGGAACAGACGGGAGTGCTATTTGCCCTGTGTATGACAATGGGAGCACAATAGTGACACTTCTTACAAGAAAACAACTCTTGCTCATAGGACCACAAACTGCATGTGATTCAACTCCATTTCTGACTGGGAAACCAACGCTAGCTCGCCTTACAAGAAACACACTCTGCTTTTGAGAAAAGAGCACTCTTCTACTCTACTGTGTTTCCTAATTGTTCAGAAAAGTGAGCTTGCTCAGAACAAAAGAACTGTGCTTCCTACACACACGAACCATATCTAGTTCAACTCTGCTTAGGAACCTGACAAGAACAGTAGATCCTCCTCAGTCCAATACACTGTACTCGCTGTGAACAGACGCAAGTGCTATTTACACTGTGTATGGCAATGGGAGCGCAATAGCCTATCCTTACCAGAAAACAACTCTTGCTCATAGGACCGAAAACTGCATGTGATTCAACTCCATTTAGAACTGGGAAATAAACGCTAGCTCGCCTTACAAGAAACACACTCTGCTTTTGAGAAAAGAGCACTCTTCTACTCTATTGTGTTTCCTATGGGGTCCAAACAGTGAGCTTGCTCAGAACAAAAGAACTGCGCTTCCTACACACACGGCCATATCTAGTTCAATTCTGCTTAGGAAAGTGACAAGAACAGTAGCTCCTCTTCAGTCCAATACACTGTACTTGCTGGGAACAGACGCATGTGCTATTTGCACTTTGTATGGCAATGGGAGCGCAATAGTGACTCTTCTTATCAGAAAACAACTCTTGCTCGTAGGACCAGAAACTGCATGGGATTCAACTCCATTTCTGTCTGGGAAACAAACACTAGCTTTCCTTACAAGAAACACACTCTGCTTTTGAGAAAAGAGCACTCTTCTACTCTACTGTGTTTCCTATGGGGTCTGAACAGTGAGCTTGCTCAGAACAAAAGAACTGTGCTTCCTACACACACGGGCCATATCTAATTCAACTCTGCTTAGGAAACTGACAAGAACAGTAGCTCCTTTTCAGTCCAATACACTGTACTTGCTGGGAACAGACGGGAGTGCTATTTGCACTGTGTTTCGCAATGGGAGCGCAATAGTGACTTTCCTTACCAGAAAACAACTCTTGCTCGTAGGACCAAAAACTGCATGTGATTCAACTCCATTTAGGACTGAGAAACAAACGCTAGCTGGCCTTACAAGAAACACACTCTGCTTTTGAGAAAAGAGCACTCTTCTACTCTACTGTGTTTCCTATAGGGCCAGAACAGTGAGCTTGCTCAGAACAACTGAACGGTGCTTCCTAAACACGGACCATATCTAGTTCAACTCTGCTTAGGAACCTGACAAGAACAGTAGATCCTCTTCACTCCAATACACTGTACATGCTGGGAACAGACGCCATTGCTATTTGCCCTGTGTATGACAATGGGAGCGCAATAGTGACTCCTCTTACCAGAAAAATCTCTTGCTCGTAGGACCCGAAACTGC